>NW_022147168.1:372575-590338 GCF_002938485.1 Sitophilus oryzae
CACTTAAGGATTATATATTAGTATAGATGATATGAAAGGATTTTATTATTCTTTTAACAGTACGAATATTTATCTTTTTTTTGTTTATAGTGACATCTAGAGATAACGTATGTTAATTAATATTCCAATATGATTTATACAGGGTGAGTCTTAATAAGAGCAAATATTTTTAGCGGTGGTATATTTTTACCCCAAGAAAGCGTGTACCTGTTTTTTTCGTGAAAGAAAAACATATTAAATACTAGTACCTTGGTAATATCTAATTAAATAAAGGTACAACATTAGGTAGTAATATACAAGGGTAGTACCTAGATCATAGACCTAGATTAAATTTAGATCAACGAAAAAACATAAAAAATCCAGTGGTACTCAAAATTTAAGCAAAAAATATATTTTTTAAACTTCAAAGTAAAGTAAAAGAGTTTGTTTCTTTTATGGAGATCTACCGACCCTGATAATATTTGCAACTATTCAAGCTCTACCATCATAATTATATTGAATATATAGGATGAGTCTTAAATAAGTGCAAATATTTTTAGGGGTACATAGTATATTTCGACCCCAGAAACACGATCATGAGGTTTTTTTCGCGAAAATAATTGAAAATTTGGAATTTTTTGAAAACATTTTTGGAACTTTTTTAGTTTTAGTTAAAAAATATAATTTCTTGATAATATGGCAACAACCATTAAGTAGATTAAATTTACAAGAAAGAAAACCCAGAAAAGATCCAGTGGTTCTCAAAATTTAAGCAAAAAATATTTTTTTTCTGAAATTTTCAAAGTAAAATACCGCGGTAATAGCCTTATTTGAAAAAAAAAGAAAATATGGTTCTTTTATCGAGATCTACCAGCCCTGAAAATATCTGCACTTATTTAAGACTCACCTAATATAAAATATTTATAATAATTACATATTGCAAACTTGGAGCGTATACGCAAAATGCATAAAATGCACAAAATTGCACATATGTAATATTTAAAGATTTGTTAAATTTTCTTTATATTTAACACAAAATATTTAAAAAAGTATCAATTTTATTATAAAATCATTGAAAAATATGCCGCATTTTTAGAGTAAGTACCTAGCATTATGAAAGAATAATGATATATTTACCTTTTAAGAAATACTGCGTCAACACTTTTTTAAGCAGATCACTACGCGGCATTGGTACGTAATAATTTAGAAATTTCTTCCACTAAAACACTCACTTCAATCACAGATATTACAGCCCATATTAAAAGAAACACAATAAAAGAAAAACCGTATTAAATAACACAGCGAAAAAGCAACAATCGCAAGAAATGTCAAGACCAACGGTACATTTAAACTTTCAACACTTCGCGCCAAAATGTAAACAAACGTGAGCGATCACTTTCTTTCTTTTCTCTTCAGTTGAAACCCATGGAAGGACGGACAATCTTCAACTGAAAATTCGTCGACCGCCGATGCAGGGTCGGACTAGCCGCGCGTTCGAAATTGGGAATTCCGAAATGACTCGTCGCGTGCTTCTCTCTCAGAGAAACGTAGTATTATTACCATTATCGGCAGACTGTCGTACTGTTTTATATGCCGACGTTTCGTTTCTTATCAACAGATGCTCCTAGATGATAACGCGTGGGAAATTTTTCGAATAAGGGTGGTTAAGGTAATTTTTATTGAAAAGGAATTAGACGTGAATTGTGGGAAATTCAGCTCGTAAAATTGAAATGTTCCATTGGGTTTTTAGAATATTGTCTATTATGTTGTATGTATAGGTGTAGGTATAAATTTTAGACACCTGTTTTATAATGTTATAATTGTCTTCTACCTGAAGGGATCAACAGAATTAGATAATAATATAAAGAAATATAGGTAGACGCAGAAAATACAAAAACAGTTTTTATGGCAAAAAAATATACAGCTCCTAGAATAAAAAACTCGGGAATTTTGTTTAAGTGCAAACCTAAAACTGTACTGAAAAGTATGTACAGTTTGACAAATATAGGAAGAGACTTGGGGATAGCACCGGTGGCGCACACGATAGAGAGAGAACGCATTCGGCGGAAGAGAGATGCAGTTACGCTATGACAAATCTGATTAAAGCAAATTTGTGTGCTGTCCACTGCGCATCGAAGGGTGTCTCTTATTTTATATTTCTCACGTCTCTAGCTATACTTGTTAAGTTGTACTAGGACGTATTTTAGTAAAATATTTTAAATTTGTTTTTGATAGGGTAGGGATGTTCGGTCCTAAGATTTCAGTACCGTTGCGAACCGGTATACCGGAAGACCGGATGAACCGGAATATCAGAATGATCGAAAAAAACGGCGTTCGCTTGGAAATGAACATCGATTACATTCCCCATGACAGCGATCTTCATTTCATAGCCATCGCTGACGCAGTTTTTTTTTCGATCATACGGTACCTAGAGTAGGAGAACACAATAAGCTTTGCACAAAAATCGGTACCGAAATCGTTTTATACAGGTTTTTTGATTTTCATATTATCATGAATCTATCTTTCTGTACCGATTGAAACCGGTCTTCCGGTATCAATTGAAACCGGTATTTCGGGATCGATTTAAACCGGTATTCCGGTATCGGTACCAAAATCGGTCTTCCAGTACCGTTACCAAAACCTGTACATCGGTCTTGTAAAAGACGATACCGATACCGGAATATTTCAAAATTACCGGTCCTGGTACCGGTATACCGGAAGACCGAACATGCCTACGATAGGGTGGTTCAAAGAAGTGTGAGTGAATCGGGATAATTTTTTTTAAATGGAACACCCTGTATAATATTGCATTTTTGGCTTCCTTTCAGATCACTTTACATAATTCTAAGATATGAGTAAATATATTTTCCATTTAAAAAAAAATCATCCCGATCCACTCACACTTTTTTGAGCCACCCTATAAAAGTTAAAATATTTTTCTGAAATATATCCTAGTACATACTTTAGGTATACACTTAAACAAAATTCCCAAGTTTTTTATTCTAGGAGCTACAGATGCCCGACGCACTATTGCCGGACCACAGGCCGGACGCTGCGCTGTATACTGCCATTACTCGCTGACGAGTAGGTATTTGACACGTATCAGAAGATGGTTGAGCAAGGCGTTTTCTTTCATGATTTTTTTCATCATTACTGGCACACACTAAACATATGTAACACTTTGTTATTATATATATTGGAAGCAGATGCCGAATTTCGGCCAATGTCCAAAAAATAATTAGACATATGGCGATTTGTCCATACTAAACTTGCCAGGGGGTTAATCTTTTTTTGGTATAATATAACAACAAAAGATTAACACCCTCCGCATAGAAGTTGAAACCAATGCAATCAAAACTCTTCCGCCTAACTTTGTGGATATAGGTAGGTATATTTAATTATAATCGCCATATGTCTAATTTTCGCCATCTGCCTCCAACATATACATATTGAAGAAAACTGTTTTTTTTTTCTTTATTACCTTAAGAGGGCTAGAATGACAATTTTTCTTGGTCATAAATAAATTTAATAAATCTTTAATAATAATAATAGCTCCCGTATATAGCGTTTAACGCCTTGGGAGTAGCAAGGTACAGCTTGCCATACTAGAGCCACAGTTTAAAGAATATAAATATATGTATTCTATGTATTCTTTAAACTGTGCTAGAGCCGTTCGGTATACAAGGAAGGTAATGTGGCTACCACTACGCTTCAACCGCCTATTTAATTTAATTAATAATAAATTTTTGAACTTTTAAAAAACGTCAATTATTAAAAAGGATATGCAAAAAAGACGAAAATAGAGGTACAGAAAACAAAGAAAAAGTTTTTAGTAATAACCAAGGGTTTTTTTTAAGTTGACTTCACTTAAGATGGTAAAATATTTCTTTTTGGTATATGATTATTAGTTTCCATTAAACAGAAGAAAAAATATGTTTTGTAAAATTGGTTTCAGGTACCCAGTGGCTTTGAAATGGGAAAAACCAGAAATTTTACCATCGTCTGCATCTCAGGTCTGCATCCTGGTTTTATGACTGAGAAGAAAGAAAATTATTGTCTATTGTCGCCAGACTCGTTCATTTTAAGGAGATATAAAGTTAAATGAATATAAAGATTTTTTGAGAAATCGAAGTATTTTACATGAAGTATCCTAATCTACGAGAGTAGGCTGAAAAGTTTTGCTTATACCGGGTGCGTCTGAAAAGTGGCTCACCCCTATAACTTTTTTTATTTTTTCATATAAAAAAACGAGAATTGGTACGATAGTATATGACATAAATTAGGAATAATTGACGGTATTCTATTGTTTTTAGTCACTTCCTGTTTCACTAGAAATTATTACAACTTTTGATTTTTAAATGGCACCATCGGTATATATTCTACTTTAATTGATAGAAAATTACACTCTGACTCATCTCTGAATAGAACGACATATCATATGTCAACTTTTGACATTTTCGCATATTCTTTATTTGAAATTGTAACATGCGGTTTATAACGACAATTTGACTCGAAATACCAAGTGTGTGGTGCCAAATTATTAACAAAAAAATGTTTTTTTTTCAAATATTCTAATGAGCCACACCGTGCCATTTGAAAAAATTGAGATATGATTAAAAATACGATTTGGGCATCTTTTAACCGGCCAGGACAAGACACGAAGAACATTAGACGATCAAATCTATTTTTCCAAGGCTCACTGATTAAAAATTGCCATGCCACTCTATAGTGAAATTTAAAATATGATTTTTTTAAACGAAAATGTCAAAAGTATATTTAAGTGTATTTAATTTTGCACCATGAATTAAGAATTGCTCTACAATAGTATATAATCGGCAATAGAGCTCATCAGGACTATCAGCATCATCTTCCAAAACAACCTAAGTGTCGTCCGCAAAAAGTATTTTGCGAAGTGAGGTATTCCAACACAATATCGGATTATGTTATTTTTTAAATTAGCGTTGCCTCCTTAAGATAATAGAATTATTTTTTATATCTTGTATGTCGATTGTGTGTCTCAGTGTATCATCATTCCTTTTTATTAAACAGTCAAAGTTTTTTTTTCATAAAATATAGCGCAGAGACGGAGCAGTTGTATGTTCGGAGTAGGGAATTACCAAGTTACTTGTCGAGATATCGAGTGTATATTTAATAGAGTAAATAATTGGTTCTTTAAACTATGATTCAAATTAAAGATATATTTCTTATACTATTTAAAGTTTTAGGTATATGTGGGGAGACAATGTGCACAATTTAAAATTATTTTGAAATATACAGGGTGTCTCAGAACTAAGATTCATACCAAAGTTATATTTTTTCTTATGGAACACCCGGTATTTTATTTCATTTTTGGATTCTTGGGCCCAAAAAAAGGTATTTATTATAAGAGTTAAATATGTTTAAAATCAATGGTTTTTGAGATATTTAAAGATATTTAAATATGCATGCGACAAGAGAATTGATTATGATCACCTTGTACATTACTTTTCAGAATTAATTCTTGTGCTGAGTTTAAAGGCAAAGTAATGCACTTTACTGAAAAATGTTATTGTTTACTTAAATTTATACAGGGGTACCAAAAAGTAGTGATCTATTTTATGGATTTATTTTACATAAAAACTTTGTTATTTCAAATGCAACACCCTGTATTTCTTGAAGTAAATCGAAGCAGATTAAAATGCTCTTTCAAACTATATTAGGGTTTCCTATCTATCTATCTCAGATTTTGAATAAAAAGCGATTTTTAAATAAAATGGCAATTAAGATGGCTGGTATCGCCATGGCAATTTTCTAGCGACAGTTAGTAACTATTTTCAAAATCGACATTAGTTTATAGACTTTATTTAAATCTCTACCAGTTTAATTTTATTTAATTGACCTACATAGTTTAATAAATAATATTTATTATTAATATGTATTTATTATTCTATCAAGAAAAACGAAGAAGTAGGTCTTTATTTTATTTTACGATAACTTGTAGATATATGACTTTTTTTATAAAAGGGCCAATTACGGCAAATTCAATTTCTTCACTTCCAACGACAGGTTTCTGCCTAATAGTTTTTTTTTATAAACTACACTACCAATTCTGCGAAATAGGAAATATGACAAGTAGTTTTTCAAAGGAACGCTTATCAGGAAGAGACAAAATCACTAGTAACATATCCATTCGTTTCACCAGCAGATATGGCTTTATTTTTCTTCATAAAATAAAGAATACTTGCTTATTAAACTATTGTGGGTAAATTTTAGTAAACTGTTTAAATAATAATGTCCATACACTAATGTCGATTTTGAAAATAGTTACTAACTGTCACTAGAAAATTGCCATGGCGATACCATCTTGATTGCCATTTTAATTAAAAATCGCTTTTTATTCAAAATCTGAGATAGATAGGTATAGGAAACCCTAATATAGTTTGAAAGAGCATTTGAATCTGCTTTGATTTATTTAAAAAAATACAGGGGGTCGCATTTGAAATAACAGAGTTTTTATGTAAAATAAATCCGTCAAATAGATCACTACTTTTTGGTACCCCTCTATAAATTTAAGAAAGCAATAACATTTTTCAGTAAAATTTATTTCTTTACCTTTAAACTCAGCACAAAAATTAATTCTGAAAAGTAATGTACAGGATGATCATAAATCATAATCAATTCTCTTGTAGCATGCATATTTAAATATCTTTAAATATCTCAAAACTATTGATTTTAAACATATTTAACCCTTATAATAAATGCTTTTTTTTGGGTCCAAGAATCCAAAAAAGAAATAAAATACCGGGTGTTCCATAAGAAAAAATATAACTTTGGTATGAATCTTAGTTCTGAGACACCCTGTATATTTCAAAATAATTTTAAAGTGTGCACATTGCCTCCCCACATATACCCATAAAATATTTTGTTTCTACATCTTTCCGTTTTCGTATAACCTAACCGAGGCGAATGAGGTGCGCCACCCTGTATATGTGGTATATGGTATATGTATTTGAATTTTTATTTAAATAAAGAGTGTGACGTTCCAAAACTATGTTTTGGCCAAATTCAGTAAATTTTAAACAACTTGGCAATTCCGCATTGAGAATCTACAGGAATAAACAGCCCCCATATAAACAGTATCCCAAACACCCAGGGCTTTCAATAAAGGGATATCCATTTAAATCATCTAATTCTACACATTCATATTTTTCTTATACTGAATTATTAACTATCCAAAAGTATGTGCCCCATCCTAACGAACTTCCTACTGTAAACCCCCGACAAACAATAACAAAAAAATAAACAAACAAAAAATACATAAGAATAAATAATTACCGATAAAAATCAGTAAAATACGATGATTTATCAGATATCAGATTTATCAGGAAAATTAGATATCGTCAACATTAAGAGATTCAGTATTCAGTCACCCAGCATCCAGCAATTATGTTACAGAGTCAAGTAAAGTTATAACAGAATCAACATTTCATTAGTGGAACGTATTAGTAAATGACGTTTTCTATCCTATAAGGATGGTAGCAATAGGAAGGCCTAGCAAAATATTTTAACATAGAAAATCATTTAATTTTCTGCAATCGCATTAGCGATTTATTAGCAGGGTCGTTGGAAAAAATCATGATTTTTAAAAAAAAATCAAAAAAATCAGATTTTTTTTATTTAAATCGGATTTTTTTGATTTAAATCAGATTTTTTTGATTTTAATTCAAGTCCTATCCTAAATGGCTAAATCTTTATAACCCTCAGCGATACCGACAACATTAACAATTCTACGGCGCGTATCATTTTTCCACATCATCAATATATTCCGCAAAAAAAGTCGCTCGCTTCAGATCAAAAGGATTTTTTTTTCAAACGTCTCAAAAGTATTAATTTTTGCCATTTTAACGGCTAGGCATAAAAGTAAATCACTGTTACGCCTAAGCACACAAGTACAAAAATATATTATTAAACTGATATTAAGTGTCAAATTCAACGAGTGTATAAATTGTTTCTCGATTACTGTTCGTATTATTTGCAATGTTTGAAATTGATTAAAAAATTATTTGTAACGTTTTAAAAAAATTGTGTTTTATTCGGAGTTAAAATGTACTTTTTGTGCCTCCTTGTAACGTCGGAATAGCTTTACGATGGTCCTTCAAATGTTCAGCATCGTCAAAAAAAGTATAATTTCTACTCTTAATAAAACAATACAGTATTGTTCGGAAATAGTCTTTAGTCGAAAATGAAATTAGTATTATCTAATGTCAAAGTGTAAAGTACTTACTGCAATTAAAAATGTCGGTAAGAAATTTGGAAACATACCAACGTTTCAAAAAAATATAAAACAACATATTTTTTGACAACGATTATAGATTTTCGGGAATGTAGTTTTAATAACCTTGGATATAGTCTCTATATCAGAAGAACCTAGTTCTGGCACTAGTCTGCGAATGATATGTATTCGAACAGCGAATTTTTGTCACTTATACATAAATTTTAAAATAAAAAATCCCTGCGTTTAGCGGTCTTATGGATTCACACGAAATTACTTCAAAAATCGGTTCAACATTTAAATTGATAAATATATATTTTTATATAGTTTTATAAAATTTAGAATTATTTTTCGATTTATTATCTGTTATATCTGTTATAGAAATATTTTTTATAGTTTTCTGGGACAGATTTTTATAACTTTTACAGTTATTTTTTGATTTATTATAAAGTTTCAATAAAATTAATTTTTTGATTTAAATCACATGATTAAAATTAAAAAAATCACTTGATTTAAATCACGATTTAAATCATGCCAACCCGGTTTATTAGTAATTTTAAATATGTCCTATCAGAAAGTAATATACCGTGTGCGCCTCAAGAAAGTAATATACGGGGTGCGTCTCAAAAGTGGCTCACCCCTACATATTTTTTATTTTTTCAGATAAAAAAACGAGATTTGGTATGTTAGTATATGACATAAATTAGGATTGATTTACATATTCAATTGTTTCCGGTAGCTTCCTGTTTCACCGCAAATGACTACAATTTTTGATTTTTAAATGGCATCCTCAGTATATTTCTACTTTATTCGATAGAAAAGTTGACATATCAAATGTCAACTTTCGACATTTTCACTTAAAAAAAATCGTATTTTAAACTCCAATCAGGAGTGCTATGGCTGTGTTAAAAACACTAATTTTTAATTAAGGAGCCTTGGAAAAATAGATTTGATCGTCTAATGTTTTTCGTATTTTGTCCTGGCCGGCTAAAAAATGCCCAAATCGTATTTTTAATCATATCTCATTTTTTTCATATGAAACAAGGGTGGCTCATTAGCATATTTAGAAAAAGCATTTTTGTACGAATAATTTGGTAGCACACATTTGGTATTTCGAGTCAAATTGTCGTTATAAACCGCATGTTACAATTTCAAATAAACCATATGCAAAAATGTCAAAAGTTGACATATGTTATGTCATTCTACGTTTTGAATTTCAATATTTTTTTTTTCTAATAATTATTGAACAAGTCTAAAATAAAACAAACAACTACTAAAATGAAACAAAAAAAATAAAAAGAAACAATATATTAGTATTAATAAGTTGTTGATACAAGAAACTCTAACAAATCAGATTAAAGCCCCATACACATTATTTGTTCATGCGGTTCATCGATGCGATGCGTCAATGCGCTGATTTGGTGTGGCAATGCGTCGATGCGATGGGTTGTGCGGCAGTTCGGCGTAATGTCGTTTTTTTGGATAAAAGAAATATCACGAATACAATGAACGAAGTTCCAGACAAACTAACGATTCGCATAATAAACTGCATTGATGTAGCGCATCGACTCATACTCACTATGCGTGGATGGACGCATGGACACATCAAATCGACAAAATCAGCGCATCATGAGTATGGGCACACTATTTTTATGAATGAAAAAATAAGATAATTCAAAACGAGCAACTGTTTAAATTTAAAATTAGCAACGCCAAATAAAATAAAATTATTTATAAATATTCCATGTTTTCATCATTAACCAGTCATTTAACATAACAATAAATTTACAATTTCATTTTCAAAATTCAATTTGCTTATTCTATGGGTGTTACTTCAATGGAATAACAAATTTATTATAGGGAATTTATAGATTGTAAGATAGAAGTTGTAATTGAATTGTTCTATCTAGTACGTGCCTAATGCTAGCATCTGGATCTGGTTGATTGTTCATCTGAAGCAATTTGAACACAATTGACTCTGAACTTAGCTAGAGCTTAACTTAGAGCTAAACTTAGAGCTAATAAATAGCTAATAAATTCAATAAAATTATAATTGAATTATTATTTTACTTAGTAGGTACGTGCCTAATGCTAGCATTATAATATTAATACATAAGTCTGCGTTTTTTCAAATTTTTCATTATACAGAGTTTTATATACATACTAGCGTGTACCAGCGACTTCGTTCGCGTCGAATTTATCAGTAATGGTGATGCTAAAGCAAAGCAAGAATTTCCATTAACATACAAACTGGATAAAATTTTCTCACAATATTTATGTCAGCACGAGAAAAAACAATATGGCGATATTATTATATAACTTGGTAATATTTAAGGGGTAGTTTCATCTCGTTGGAATTTGACTTTCGAAAAATCCGACTGTCAAAAATAAGCTTTTTACGTCAAGCAGTTTAAGCAGAATCGTGGTTAAAAAATTACCCAACTTTTTGGAACACCCTGTATGATTTTTTGAAAAATTTCAAAATATGTAAATAAACCAAATAAATTATGCTTGTCCAAGCGTTTTCCCGAAAGACTAACCGTTTTTTAAATAACAAATATTGTAATATTTGAGGGGCGTTTTCACCCTCTTGGAATTTGAGATTCGAGAAACCCCTCCTTATCGAACCTCTACACCCCACAGCCAATCCGTTTGCCAAAAATCAGCTTTAAACGTCAAGCAGTTTAAGCAGAATCGTGATTAATCAATGACCAGATTTTTCAAAACACCCCGTATAACTTTTTAAAAAATCTTAAAATATGTAAAAAAACAAAATAAAATACCTATACTTGTTTAAGCGTTTTTTCGGAAACTTGACCGTTTTTTAAATAAAAAATATTGTAATATTTGAGGGGTGGTTTCACCCTCTTGGAACTGGAATTTCGAAAAATCCCTTCTTATCGAACCTCTACACCCTAGAATCAACCTGTATGCCAAAATTGAGCTTCTTACGTTGAGTGGTTTGAGCAGGATCGTGATTAATCAATATATCAGTCATTTAAGGATTTTATATATTAGTATAGATAATAAGTGCAAATATTTTCAGAGCTGGTAGATCTCGATGAAAGAAATATATTTCCTCTGTGCCGTTTTTCAAATAAGTCCAAAATAACTGAGTTATTCAAGTTTGAAATTAAAAAAAATGATTTACATACATGTTTTTTAAAAAAAAGTTAGAGCCACCGGATTTTTTCTGCATCTGCAATATCTGCATACCTTTTAGTGCCATGCCATAACCATGGTAATATACAATATATTTACAAAAAAAAAAAATATACAATTAAAATATGAAATTTGAAATATGAAATTTTAACAATTAAAATATGAAATATACCATTAGGGAAAAAATACGGAATACCCACATACGTCAAAAAACAAAATTAATAGATGTCGTTAAAAGAGTGGCAAGTCTGAAGTGGCAATGGATAGGACATGTGGCAAGACAGGATCCAGACCGATGGCCCCAAAAAGTAATCCTATGGAGACCTAGGGGAACAACAAGAGGTGTGGACCGACCAAAAAAGAGATGGGTCGATGACGTCAGGGCAGTGGCGGGAAGACAATGGATAAGATTGGCTAGAGATCGCGAAGCATGGAAAAACCTAGAAGAGGCCTATATCCAACACTGGATGGAACCAGGCTGAGAAAGAAAGAAGAAGAAGGAAATATACTGTAGGAAAATTGTGTGAAATACGGTGGACAGGCATAGGCAGTTCCAATAAGTTTTCTAAAATATACAGGGTTGTTCACCACGTACGACACGGAGTATTATAGCTAAACGATTAGGTTTTTACAAATTGTAAGTTTTGGGTTCGTTGAAGGACTACTAGAGCTACAATTTAAAAATATTTTTACAATATACAGAGTGTCCTAAATAAATAAAAATTATCAAAGTTGTATTTTTTTAAATTGAACACCCTGTATATTAGTTTCCTACATTTTTAGTTTCTACGATTAAAATAAAGGTAAATTTGTTTAAGGTTTATCACATTTAAACTTTACCGCTTTTGAAATATTTTCAATTTTGTGAAATTGCAGTAAAAATTTTAAGGCTTCATTTCTCCAAGGGTATCAAAGTTTTTAATACTAAATATTTACTGAAGTTTATTTATTGACCAGTTATTGTGTTGCAATAATAAAAATAATACAACCTCATACAGAGTGTCTAAAAAATTATTTTAAATAATTTCTAGCTTTAAACGCCAATAACTTCCTTAATTTAAATGGAACGCCCTGTATATTTTAGGAGAATCAGATGCACAATTTAATTGTCTATCAAATTGTATTATACCATTTTTTACCTATCCCTTCAAGTTTTCGTGGACAATGCATTTTCTTATAATTTAATTAATTTTATCAATATACCCATGGAATATTGACATTTTAGATTGTTTTTAAAGCAACAAATGTACAAAATGATTTTTAGCAAAACGATAATATTACTAGCCCATTTGTATGCAAAAGAAAATTATTTAGATTTTTATAAAAGAGTATACCATTAATTAAATATAACACCATTATTTCCGCCCAAATACTAATTAATTACATACTTAATTGTGTTCGTTAATAAATTATTCTAAATAAATGTGGATTTGAATCAGAAATCAATATATGTAATAATTAGTTAAGAAAATGAACGTCTCTGTTGTTATAAATAAGCATTTATTAAAAAATGAAATATCATTTTTAAGGTGTTAGTTTTTACCACACTGTCTAATACACATAGAAAACTCAGTTTTTTAGTATTGGAAGCAATTATTATTAATCAACGCAAACAGCCAGTTAATGTAATTTCAATACTGGAATCATATTAATTGGTCCTCTTTAACAAATATTTAAACAGTTTTTTTTTTATTTTTTAATGAAATAAACGAATTATATCGACAATATATATGTACTCTTTAAAAATTTGGTACATCTTTAAAAATAATCTAAAAAATCAGTATTCCATGGGTATATTGATAAATAAGTTCTAAATTACAAAAAAATGCATTTTCTACGGAAACTTAAGGATAGGTAAAAAACGGTATAATACAATTTGATAGACAATTAAATTGTGTATCGGATTCTCATAAAATATACAGGGTGTTCCATTTAAATTAAACAAGTTATTGTCGTTTAAAGCTAATAATTATTTAAAATAAAATTTCAGACACTCTGTATAAGGTGGTATTATTTTTATTATTGCAACACAATAACTGATCAATAAATAAACTTTAGTAAATATTTAGTATTAAAAACTTTGATACCCTTGGAGAAATGAAGCCTTAAAATTTTTACTGCAATTTCACAAAATTGAAAATATTTCAAAAACGGTAAGGTTTAAGTGTAATAAACCTTAATCAAATTTACCTTTATTTTAATCGTAGAAACTAAAAATGTAATAATATACAGGGTGTTCTATTTAAAAAAATACAACTTTGATATTTTTTATTCATTTGGGACACTCTTGTATCTTGTAAAATTTTTAAATTGTAGCTCTAATAGTTCTTCAACGAACCCCAAACTTACAATTTGTAAAAATCTCATCGTTTAGCTACAATACTCCGTGTTGTATGTGGTGAACAACCCTGTATAGGAAAATTTAAAAGAAAATGTACGATTTTTTGGGGTCGAAATATACCACCCCTAAAAAAACTATTTAAGACTCACCCTGTATAACTACCAATTTTCTTATAATTATAAAATTAGAAACTAATAACAACTTTATTACCAGCGAATATAAAATATAAAACATTTATTGATTTATGGTAAAACAATGACACAAAATATGTAATCATAACTGAGTTAGACAGATAAAACAAATTCAAATTAAAATATGATAAGTAAAATAATAACAAATAAAGATAATTATTATTTAAATATAAGAGATAATTTAAACAAAAAAGTGAATATGCCCTTTTATCTACCATATGTGTCCTATAATTTAATAAAATTATAGAATTTATATACTTATTGACAGTAAAAGCGACACGAGTACGGTTCCTTTCCTCGCACTTTTTGTTATTTATGAAAGTAATTGCCAATAAACATCATCAATTAATATTTTCAAAAATATTATCATATATCTCGGTCCATTTATTCTCTGGATGCATGAGATTCAGAAATGAGGTTTGCTGGTGTCTTAGAAGATGAACTATCATCTAAATCCATGGGGTAGGTTGTATATACAACACATATAACAATATATATATATTATACAAATATAAAGTTATATGTTTATAATAAACAGCTTTTAACATGTTAAAGACGTAATAATTACCACAATCAAAGAAAGTAATCTATTTGCTGTACTGAATTTTAATGGTGAGGATTGCGTCGGTGGAAATTTTTAAAATTTTATTATATAAAAATTAATTGATTTGCTGGAATTTGTGGTGTATACATTAAAATATGACATTTCTTCAGTATGTTTAAACAAAGAGGTACGAGGGTAATACGATAAATTTCTGACCTCACAACAATATTTTTTTTGGAAAAATAAGTTTTATTAGTCCTTACAATAGGAATTGACCTCAAATTCAAGGAGGCAATAGAGAAAGAGGGACATATCCTCTATTATAGATACGGGACAACACCGGTATCAGGTCTAAGGAGAGACCAAGTTAAAGAGGTGGAGAAAACGGAGACAGATCCTCCAGCCTCCACCTCACGGGTTCCTCAGCCGGAGGCAAGCTCCTCGACTGTGAAGGGCGGCACGGAGGGCCAAATTCCAACCGTGGAAGAGTGTGTACCCTCAGAAGAAGAACTGTTGTCAGAGGAGGGTGGGAAATACCCTGTCCCCACTACAACAGGGGTATGATGGGTTATAGACTGTTTGATGACTCATGGAAGGGGGGCACAATAGATCTTCAAGGTCGCAGTGATTAACCCCCCTCTTACTCATTCTACATTCTACATTCTACTCCTCATAATCTCCTGTCCTTGTCGTCGGTAATTATGTTCTTAGATTAAGCATAAAAAGTTATGCCAATGCGACAATGATTAGAACGGTCACTGAGGGATTCAGTACTGGGAAAATTTTCAAGTCAGGGGCTTGGAACAACTTCAAAAGGAAAATTCCACTCCTCCAACTTCCAGTGGATGACATACCAAAAATTTAAAACTTTGAGAAAAACCTCACTGTAGTATTGAGCAATAAAAAAGATTGGAAGAGAGAAACGTAAAAGCATAAAAGCATGGTAAAAGACTATACCATAACGAGGTACGCTAATGCTTCCAAAACCAAAGCAGGGATAGGAGTATTTGGGTTAAAAATTAATTACTCCGAATGAATGGGCACCTACCCCAGTATCCTTCAGGCAGAAATCTACGCTATCGAAAGATGCCTAAAATTTATCTTAGGCAGGAACTGTGGGTAACAGGAAATAACGATCTTATCCGATAGTCAAGCAGCACTAAAAGCGATCAACTCAGAAACCATCAATTCGAAGATGGTCAAAAAATCCCTAGAGAAGCTGAACCAATTAGGCAAAGAAAGTAAAGTCCTCCTACTCTGGGTACCCGCATACCAAGGGATAGAAGACAATGAAAAAGCAAACGATCTAGCTAGAAAAGCGAACAGTCTCCTAACTGGACCAGAACCGTTCAGTTTTCCAAACGGAAATGAAAAACCTGGAGGACTCCATCCGTAACCTGGAATGGGAGTCCTCCAGCGGACTAAGACATTCGAAAATGTTCCTCAGAACATACGACCGAGAAAAATCAAAGATTTTCCTTGATTTAAGTAAGAACAATCTTCGGTCTCCTCAACGAGCACCTTAGTAGATTGAAGCTGAAACACAATTGCAGATTCTGTGGGGAAAATGGGGAAACACCAGAACATCTTATCACTAAGTGCGCCGAGACGACAACCGTTCATGCCATAAACTTTGGTATGGGTGATATCGAAGATGGCGAGCTGGCTTCTCTGGAGCCCTTTCAGATACTGGCTTTTGTCAAAGCCCTGAGACTGTATGATGACTTATAACCCGTTATAATTGAAGAAAGGGGAACACACAATCGATCTGTAAGGTCGCGGTGATGTGGTGATTAATTGTATACGATATACGATGATTTTGTATAGTGCATATTTTGAATTATAAATTTTGCTCTTTTTCTTAGCATATCTGTTGTATCTAAACTGCCTACTACACTCAAATACAAAAAAAATGCAACGAATAAATTTTTTCTTAAATTTAAAGTTTTTTATTTTTGTTATTTTTAGCCCTATTTTTATGATTTTTTTTAGCTAACTGTATACAATTATATCAACTTTAATTCGTAAACTAAGTTTCTTATAAACCTCAGTATTTGGCATATTATACAGGGTTTATCGAGGGGCTGTTTTTTACCCTAACTTTAAAACACCCTGTGCAATAATTTCGTGTATAAATTTTCCTAAAATATAATTTTACGGTCAGAACCATGACTTCTGAGCATTTTGTTTTTTGATTCATGTCAATTCATGGTTTGGTTAAGCATCATCATCATCATCATTTAGCTTATACCGTCCACTGCTGAACAAAAGCCTCCCTTAACTCTAGCCATTTCCTTCTATTTTGTGCCACTTGAATCCAGTTTCCAGCCACCCTCTTAATGTCATCTGTCCATCGACTAGGAGGTCGTCCTCTGCTTCTATAGGCCTCGTGTCTCGGTCTCCATTCCACAAGCCTCTTTGTCCACCGTCCATCTCTCATCCTAGCCACATGTCCTGCCCAATTCCATTTAAGATGTAAGACGGATATCACCGCATCTCTTACTTCTGTTCGATTTCGTATTGTATGATTGGGCATTTTATCTCTGAGTGTAACTCCCAACATAACCTTTCCATTTTCCGTTGCATGACCTGTATCCTATGTATGTTCTTTTTTGTCAAAGTAAGCGTTTCAGCTCCATACGTGAGGACAGGCAAGACACACTGGTTAAAGATCTTTCTTCTTAAACATATAGGAATATCAGATCTCAGTATATGCCTTAGTTTGCCAAATGCCGTCCACGACAAACCTATTCTTCGTAGAATTTCGTGGGTCTGATTATCCCTTCTAATACCGATCTCATGCCCTAAGTATTTATTATATATATATATATATATATATATATATATATATATATATATATATATATATATATATATATATATATATATATATATATATATATATATATATATATGCACTTGTTCCAAAGGTATGTTTAGAATTTAGAATGAGTGGGAGGGGGGTTAATCACTTCGACCTTACAGATCCATTGTGTCCCCTTTTCTTGAATCATAACTCATCATACAGTCCCAGGGCTTTGACAAAAGCCAGTATCTGGGACGGTTTTATAGAGGGTAGTTCTCCATCTCCAATATCAGTCGTACCAAAATTCATGGCACGAATGGTTGTCGTCTCGGCGCACTCAGTGATGAGGTGTACTGGTGTTTCCCCATCTTCCCCACAGAACCTGCATTCGCCGTTTCTTCTTAGTTTCAATCTACTGAGGTGTTCATTGAGGAGACAGTGTCCTGTTAAAAACCCCTTGACAATCCGAAGATTGTTCTTACTCAGACCCAGGAAGATCTGTGATTTTTCTTGATCATAAGCCCTCAGAAACTTCTTCGAGTGTCTTAGACCATTGCAAGATTTCCATGCCAGGTTGCGGATGGAATCTTCCAAGTTCTTGAGTTCCGCCTTGAGTTGGTTACCACTTGGAAAGCAGAACGGTTCTGGTCCAGTTAGTGGAGTGTTCGCTCCTTTCCTAGCTAGATTATTTGCTTTTCATTGCCTTCTATCCCTTGGTGAGCAGGCACCCAGTGTAGGAGGACTTTGTTTTCTTTGCCCTAATTTATTCAGCCTCTCTATGCATTCTTTGACCAATTTCGAATTGATTGATACTGAGTTGATCGCCTTTAACGCTGCTTGACTATCAGATAAGATGGCTATTTCTTGTTTCCGATAGTTCCTATCTAAGATAAGTTGTACGCATCTCTCGATAGCGTAGATTTCTGCCTGTAGGATACTAGGGTAAGTGCCCATTGGTTCGGAGTAATTAGCTCTCGGCCCAAACACTCCGATCCCTGTTCCCGTATTGGTTTTGGAAGCATCAGTATACCAAGTTATGGTATGGTCAAGTTATGGTATACCAAGTAAAGGTATGTTATTAATGTTTAAATTTCCACTTAGTACTAGGTTTGTCATGTATTGTGTCTTTGACAAGTTAATTTTCAAACCGACTTTTTCCGAAGCATAATTCAGCATATCCAGCATATTCTGTGCCTCCTGTATGTTGTCTGTTATTAAAATAATGTCATCTGCAAAACAGAGATGATTTATCAATTTGCCATCGATGTTAATTCCTGTTGAATCCCAGTTTATCATTTTTAACATACTTTCTAGCACAGCAACGAATAGTTTAGGGGACAGTGTGTCGCCTTGTCTTACCCCTCGATCGATATTGAATTTGTCTGTGCATTGATTTGTCGATATTCTGACGTTTGCCGTGGCATTATCATATATATGTCTTATGATTGAGGAGTATCGATGATCGATGCGACTCTCACTTAGTGTCTCTAGAAGCTTCCACTGGTCTACCGAATCGAAGGCCTTCTCGAAATCCACGAAGACAAGCATTAGTGGTCTATTATACTTAATGCATTTCTCGATAAGGACCTTGACTGTTAGAAGATGGTCATGACTCTATTACCAGTCCATCGTCGCCGGCAGCTCTGTTGTTTCTCATATCTCTAAGGGCACTGATAATTTCTTCCTCGGTTATTTCTGGAATTTCTTCCGACCCCTGATTTATTACCTTTCGGATGTCGGTTCTGATCCCCTGCTGTTTTGATGTGTAAAGTTCTTGATAGAAAAGTTTAATAGAGTGTAGGATTTCCTGTTTGTGTGTTACTATGTTGCCGTGCATATCCTTGATCTTTTGTATTTCTTTTCTTCCCATTGTACTATTTCTCAATACCTTCAAACTTTGATTCTTCTCTATGACGTTCCTAATTTTTTCCTAATTTTTAGAGCGAAATGAACTAATCACGATTAATTTGCAATTTTTTCAATTATCATTACTTTCTGATGTAATTTTTTTAATATGACGAGATGGTTTTGGTGACTATTGTAACGTCAAACTCCGCTACATTCGATACTCTGTAGTAAATTAAAAAAAAACGTTATAGAAAGTTTAATAAATATTAATAACGATAACTCAACTAACTGTAATACTCAAATATACAAACTGGTTATTTAGGTTATTTTTTAAATAACCTAATAATACTTTCTTCCCCTACGAGATGCGAGACCTTGACGTTGGTGGGGAAGCTCCCGGCCAGGGCACCGGAGGGGACCCCTCTTGCGCTCTGGCTAGGTCTAAGGAGCATCTCAATGTCTTGTCCCTGGCTGTAGTGTCGTGGCCAGGGAACTGCATCAAGACATAAAAACGATGCCGGACGGGACCTCCTTCGGGACTTAACGTCCGTCATACCGTAAGTCTCTCTTAGGAGAGACATGGGGGCTTTGGCTTTACTGTCTGAGCCGCGTGGATGAGGTACCACTATAAAAACCCCCCAAATCCTACGGTATAGTGCGCGCCAAAGGGATGGATGGTCGGGGGGAAACCCGACCACTAGCGACTAACCTGGGATACCGGGCGACCTCCCAGCTCATAAATGCCTAGTCACGGTATTGCGGGGCTCTGCCGTGATGGTCGTTTCTTTCCCCTGCTACTCGTGGGATCATTATATGGACCAAGAAAGCAAAAAACCCAATGACGAGGATGGATCAAACCGTCCCGATCCTTCTCCTAAGGAGGAGGAAACTAAGGAGCGTGGGACTATTCCTACCCCAAACAACTCACCTCAGCCGGATCAGGAAACAGAGGGGCCCAGATCCCCCTCGCCTGAGAAGGCAGAAGGTGAACCTCCTTTCGGGGTCTCCAAGCAATTGGAGAAATTATCCCTGGAAAAGAAAAGGTTTGCAGGGGCGACAAGAAAGCTCCTCTCAAGACTTCTCAAGGGCGGAATGCCCTATGAGACCGCTCTGCAGACGATTCTGCAGCGACAAGCGGAGAAACAAAGGGCACAGATAAGTGGGGGTACCTCTTCCGGGAAGAGACAAATCAACCCGGAGGAGAATAAACCTCACACTGGTGCTCCTAATGCTAGCAAGCGCATCCGCTCGGATGCAAGCACGCCTGAACAGAGCGCTAAGAAGCCTTGTAGGGAGGGCGCAAGAAGCTACGTGGAAGCCGCTGGGGAAATAAGGGTTGGAGTAATCCGACCTAACCACCCAGAGAACAGCCTATCCACCGAGCAACTCTTGTTGTTGAAACGTGCCATTATGAAGGCCGTGGACGCAAGCACAGAGGAAGGACTACAGGTACGCTTCCAAGGCTGCTCGATTCGGCCTGGATGGCTGCTTGTAATCTGTGCCGACGAGACCAGCGCTGCGTGGTTAGAAAGGATGGTCAACGACCTTTCGCCATGGCAGGGCATGGAACTCAGGGCAGTAAGGGGGCGGGATATACCCAAGCCTCATGTCTGTACGGCCTACATTCCCGATGATGAGCCTGGAGAACGGCTCAGAGGGGATGTTGTGCTGAACAGACTTAGAAGAATGAATCTTAGCCTGCTAACTCAGGAGTGGAGAATCCTCCACCAGAGTGATGCAGGGCCGGGACAAACCTGGACCTTTGCGGTTGATGAGAGATCCATGGATCTCCTTCGCCGCAACGGATTCAGGGCCTACTTTGGGTTTGGGCAGATTACCTTCCGACCCAGAGATAAGGAAAATGAAACCAATACGGAGCAGACCAGGGCGTCAGTCTCGGGAGATGGTGGGGACCATCCTACAGCCTCTCGGGTGACGACTGACGCCACGAGGTCTGGCAACACCCAGAGGGAGAGAGCTGGAGGCAAAGTAGTGGCACGGAAAAACCCGGCCATGAAAGGGTCTAAAGCTAAACCCTCTGGAGCCTCGGGGAAGCCTGGCAACTCGAGTGGGAACAAACCCACCCGGAAAGGCAGGCGGAACGAATGTAGGTTTCCCACCAAAAGGGGACGTAGACCCCCTGACGGTGGGAGCAAAACCTAAATTTGACTACTGCAGGGATGGCTGCAGCAGTCAAATGTATACAAATTAACCTGCAACATGCCAAGGCCGCCTCTAACGTCCTTGGCAGAAGGTTCAAGAAGGAGGACGTGCATCTCGCCTTCATTCAAGAACCCTGGGTTAACTCAGGCCGCGTATGTGGCCTTGGGGACGCAGAGGGTAGGCTAATTACCGCCCCTGGAGTAACCAGACCTAGGGCATGCATTTTAGTAAAAAAGAGCGTGCACTCTTTTAACCTTTATAGGTTCTGCTGTCAGGATGTGGTGGCGGTACATATCAAGATCCCAGCGGGGAGGAGCGGAGGGGGAGTGGAGTTCATTGCCTGCTCAGCATATTTCCCGGGAGACAAGACAGCGGATTTACCTCCTCCAAGAAAGTGAGAGAACTAATCTCCTTCTGCAAGAGGAAAAACCTACAGCTGGTGATAGGATGCGACGCCAACGGCCACAACGAGGCATGGGGAAGCACGGACACCAACTTCAGAGGTGAGTTAATTCTTAATTACTTAATAGGTGAAGGGTTAGTAGTTAATAACATAGGCTCCGAACCAACCTTTGTTACTTGTAACAGGAAAGAGGTTTTAGACATTACGGTCAGCTCTAATTACTTGAGCAATAGGATATCCAATTGGAGGGTATCATCTGAGCCATCGTGCTCGGATCATAGACACATACAGTTTGAAATAAGCGTAGGTGAAAGAACTCTCCTGCAATATAGGGATCCTAAGTGCACAGATTGGGAAGGATACAACCGCTCACTCGTGCATCTGCTGGAACCCACAATTGCAAAAGTGAGAGATCGCGACGAGATCGAGATTGCAGCGGAGCAACTGCGATGTGCAATTATAACGGTTTATAGTGAAAACTGTCCACTTAAAACAAAGAAGGATAATAGAAAGTCCTCTTGGTGGAACAACAAACTGGACAAAAGAAGAAAAGAAGTGCGGCAGCTTTTTAACCGCGCTAAAGTGTCAGGTAACTGGGAAACTTATCGTGCGACGTTGGCGGAGTACAATAAGGAAATAAGACGGGCGAAGAGAGAGTCCTGGAGAAGGTTCTGTGGGAGTCTGGTCGATCTACCTCAAAGCACCAGAATTCACAAGATTCTCTCAAAAGAACCAGTGAATGAGCTAGGGACGATACAGCGCCCCGACGGTAATTTCACAGAGTCCAGGAAAGAAACGCTACAGATTTTGGCCCAAAAACACTTCCCAGGCTGCTTGATACTAGGTGATGAAGAGCTACCCCCGATACTCATGCGTCGTAAAACCGGCCCAAAAAGAGGATTGGGAGATAGCGAAGAAAGTAATCACCTATAGGGGAGACTAAAGGGGCGATCGAAAGTTTCGACCCATTCAAATCCCCAGGAGAGGACGGAGTGTTTCCGGCCTTATTGCAGAAGGCTGAGAACATTATCGTCCCTCGCTTATTAAGAATTTTAGGGCAAGTCTGGCATGGTCACACCTGCCAGCTGACTGGACGAGAGCAAGGTGGTATACATACCGAAACTGGGGAAACAAAACCTACAACCTGGCTCATATCGACCAATAAGCCTTACATCATTTCTGCTGAAGACTCTGGAGAAGATATTGGATGGACACATTAGGGGGAGGATTCTTACGTCTAATCCCTGAATGTCCGACAATATGCTTATCAACAGGGAAAATCAACAGAGCTGGCCCTCAACAATTTGGTAGGGAAATTAAGAGTACCTTTGATCGCAAAGAAATTGCGGTAGGGATATTCCTAGATATTGAGGGAGCATTCAACAATGTCACCCCTCAATCGCTCCTAGGCGCTGTGAAAGCACGAGGAGTCGAAGCTACCATAACTGAATGGATTGAGCAAATGCTCAAAAATCGAGTAGCAACGACCTCGCTCAGTGGTGAGTCCGTTAGGTTTGTTCCGGGCAGGGGATGCCCGCAAGGAGGAGTTCTCTCTCCTCTTCTGTGGACCCTGTTAGCGGACGACCTGATTGCCATCTGGTCGTCCGCTAACAGAATCACAAGAAACTCCCTCCCTCACTGCATCCCCAGAACTACTCGAACCACCACTGAGCAGGTCGCCACTCGGTACGAGCATTTGCTCAATCCTCGTGCTTCGACTCAGCTTTTAAAGCGATTGAGGGGTGACATTGACCCCTCAATATCTAGGAATATCCCTACCGCAATTTCTTTGCGATCAATCATCGATGCATACGAGGTTGAAGCACAGGCATATGCGGACGACCTGGTGATCCTAGTAAAAGGACACAAAGAGGAGGACATCTCCTCAAAAATACAGGAAATCCTAGATGCAATTCACGGCTGGTGCACACTGGAACAATTAAGTGTAAACCCACAGAAAACCGTGATCATACCATTCACCAGAAGAAGGAAAACAGACAAACTGAAACTGCCCATTCTTCTTGGTGAGACAATTCCGTTTGCGGAGGAAGTTAAGTATCTGGGATTAAACCTGGACACAAAAAATTAGCTGGACCTCTCATCTGGAAAAAACATCAAAAAAGGCTTGCTATGCTCTATGGGCATGCCGCCGAATTTGTGGTAGAAACTGGGGATTAAACCCCAAAAATATGTACTGGCTATACGTGACGGCCATCAGACCTATTATCACGTATGGTGCAGTTGCCTGGTGGCAGAAAGCCAACCAAATAACGGCAAAGAATAAATTGTCGAAATTACAACGACAAGCATGCTTAGCGGTGACTGGTGCCTTCCATTCCACGCCGTCAAAAGCTATGGAAACCCTACTCGATCTACCTCCTCTTCAAATTCTTTTGGAAAGAGAGGCGAGATGGAGCTACATATAGGTTTCTAAATATAGCACGAGGAAGCCAAGGAACAATTATGTTCATACAAAACCGGCTAGTAGAAGAACTACAGTCGGATGAGATTATGGGAATGATCTCGGATCTTACACCACCAGTCCAACTCTTGGCGCGCACCTACAACGTCCTGTTTCCGAACAGGGACGAGTGGGATAAGCCGGGAAACGGCTTATTACGTGCGGAAATGTGTTGGTACACGGACGGATCCAAAAACGAAAAGGATCTGGCGCAGGAATTTACTGCAGCAGTCCAAAGACTGAGATCTACCACAGTCTTGGAAAACACACCACGATCTTCCAAGCTGAGCTATATGCTATTGAAACCTGTGTGCAACTGCTGGTAGAACAGCAATACACCGGGAAAACAATATGCATATTTTCGGATAGTCAAGCTGCGCTGAAAGCACTTGAGGCAACGAAAAGCACGTCTATGACGATTCTTCATTGTAAGAAACTACTCAATATACTGGGAGATAGGAACAAAGTGTCGCTAATATGGATACCGGGACATGTCGGCCTAGAGGGAAATGAACGTGCTGATTCCCTCGCCAAAATTGGTGCAGGCTCGCCATTCGTGGGCCCAGAACCGGCACTTAGCGTTCCCAAAAATCTCGCAAAGAGACAGGCTCTGTGAATGGGTTAGGGGTGAGACATTCCGAGACTGGAATGACAGTCCCGGAATGGAGCATGCCAAGAAAATCCTAGCAGGGCCATCCAAACATAGAACAGGAGAACTCCTAAAGGCCGGTAGAATGGAACGCGTGTGCTCACTGCAGTGTACACGGGCCACTGCCGGCTGAGATCTCACCTACAGAGGACGGGACTGGTGGAAGACGCCGAATGCCGACTCTGTATGGAAGATGATGAAACAATGAAGCACGTTATGTGTACCTGCCCCGCTGGGAGCAGGACCAGGTTTGAGATATTTGGCAAACCCATGCTAGACCTATCAGACCTAGGAGACATATCGCCCTCAGACATAACGGCCTATATTAAGAGGCTGGGTCTTGAGGATGAACTTTGACGCTCTTGTAAATTAGAGCTTGTAGAAACTGAGCCACAATAGGCCCTCGCGGCCTCAGTGGAGGGTCCCCTATGGGACCCACTCTTAGTCAAATACAATACAATAATACTTTGTATTGCCTCCCTTGGCTGCTATAACTGCCTGTATACGTCCGTTCATACTGTCATTGAGTCTGCATAAATCATATTGCTTCATACCATCTTGATACTTTAGCATTCTTCTTTAAGAACCAAGCAAAATTCATTTAATGAAGCTAGTACCGCCTCGCGACCTCTAACCCTCCTGCCAAGTATTTCCAACATCGAACATGATGGGCAGTTCATAGTAAGTAGTATATACTTCACAATAATTACCAAAGCCGCCTGGTTATATTGAAAAATAACTTCAAAAAGAAATGATAACTGAAAAAATTGCAAATTGTTGGTGGCAAGTTCATTTTACTATTAAAAATTAACTAAGGCATGTGTTGACAGGATCCAAAAACAACGTAAATTTTCCGAAAAATTACATTTTAGGAATATTTACACACAGAATTATTGCATAAGGTGTTTTAAAGTTAAAGCAAAAACACAATCCCTCGATTAACCCTGTATAATATGCCAAATACTAAAGTTTATAAAAAACTGAATTTACGAATTAAAGTTGATATAATTATATACAGCTTGCTAAAAAAATCATGAAAATAGGGCTACTAAAAATAACAAAAAATAACACTTTCAATTTGACCAAAAATTTCTCCGTTGCGTTTTTTTGCATCTGAGTGTATATTCAGTGTTATTACAATTTTATTGGTGGCGAATTATATTATTATTACTATTTAAGTATAGTTATCAGTTAATAAATGTGTAGTGCACAAAAATCCTAGACAGACTGTATATCATTAAAATCACAACCTAATTCATTAAACATTCAGTCTACTTACGCTAGTTTTTACTTAGTTTTTGAGTACCCACGCTTTACCTGCTGAGAAATAAGTTCAGATATTTTAACTTGTAGTATATTTCGATCCCAGAAACACGCCTATGAAGTTTTTTACGCGAAAAAAAAATTTGAAAATGTGGAATTTTTTGAAAAAAAATTTGGAAATTTTATTAGTTTTTAGTTAAAAAACATTATTTCTAGATAACATAGTAATATAAGTAATAGATTAAATTTACAAGAAAGAAAATTTAGAAAAGATCCAGTGGTTCTCCAAATTTATTAAGCAAAAACATATTTTTTTGGAAAATGTCAAAGTAAAATAACACGGTTATTTTGGTAAAGAGAAAATATGTTTCTTTTATCGAGATCTACCACCCCTTCAAATATCTGTTCGTATTTCTGTGACACCCTGATTATACAGGGTGTTTTAAAACAAATGCTTTAGGGGGTGATTCCTTGTTCAAAATAAAGGGTAGTTTGCTTTATAAACGTTGGGTCAAAAGTCAACCATTAGGGAGATATTGCGGTACAAAGATGGCGGAAAAATAATGTTTTTATTTTTATCTTGAAAACGAAAAAAGATAGACTAATGAAATTTTATGGAAGCCTTACTGTTATGAAAACACACTTTCTGGTAATTTTTTCACTTTTTTAAAATGAGTGGAAGGGGTTGAAATAAACTACCCCTATCATTCTTGTTAACGAAATTTAAAGAAAAATCTTATCAAACACGTGCAAAAAAATTAATTTGGATAGCTTGGTTTGTTTAGAAACTTTTTTATCTCTTGTATTTTTTTGATAAAACTCACCGATTTGAAATTAAAAAATAAAATGTAAAGCATTACATGTCAGGACAAAAAACAGTTTCTGATAAAGAATCTAGTGGGCTGCTGTAATTTTTTTAGGAAAAAATCTAGTCGGCCGCTGTTACTTTTTAGGATGTTCCTAATATTATTTTATTTGACATTACTCTACTGCAATACGTTATTATCTAGATGATTATTATTATATATTATCACTAGATTCTTAATCTAAAAATGTTTTTTGTCCTGACATGTAATGCTTTATATTTTATTTTTTAATTTCCAATCGGTGAGTTTTATCAAAAAATCACAAGAGGTAAAATAGTTTCTAAACAAACTAAGCTATCCAAATTAAAGCATTTGCATGTGTTTGATAAGATTTTTCTTTAAATTTCGTTAACAAGAATGATAGGGGTAGTTTATTTCAACCCGTTCCACTCATTTTAAAAAGTAAAAAAATTACCTAAATGTGTGTTTTCATAACAGTAATGCTTCCATAAATTTCATTAGTCTATCTTTTTTCGTTTTCAAGATAAAAAATAAAAACATTATTTTTCCGCCATCTTTGTACCGCGATATCTCCCTAATGGTTGACTTTTGACCCAACGTTTATAAAGCAAACTACCCTTTATTTTGAACAAGGAATCACCCCCTAAAGCTTTTCGCATTTGTTTTGAAACACCCTGTATATGCAGGCAGACAGGGGTGAATCTATTTAAATGTGAAATCATTAAAATATGATTAGTTCAATGCTTTATATATACAATGTGCCGTGACTAAAATCAATCACAAATTATTATGTAAAGTTAATAAGGCTTAAGTTAAGATTAACATTATGAAAGATAATCTCACTGGACATAAAATATTTTATTTTATTACGTGAATAATACAATAATAATTTTACAATGTACTTTCAACTCATCATCCAGATGTTTGAAATATTTGGCAAAGTGATGGAATGCTAGTTGTTTTTGCCATTAGTAATAGTATTAGGATTAGTATTAGAAAGCGTATTAAAGGATTTAGAATAGGCAACAAATTATTTGGATTTTACCTTCCCTTAATTTAATGCTAGGTAACTTTTCGCCATCGCCTAATAAGTTAGATTAATCACTAAAATAAATATTGATCCAACATTTAATAGTTGTGAGAAAGTTAACTATTCTATATTGTGTTATATAAGTGTTTTTTAATTAATATTTTAATTATGGATAAAGAATCTTAATACTAAAAATTAAAAATATAATTTTCCAGCGAGACAAAATAATTCTTCAATATTGGTCCACTCTTCTTATTTTAAATGAGACCCTAAGTATATTATTTTGGTACTCAATGCAGCACCTAATTTATTGGGGTCATTATTGGTGTAAGTGCATTTACTTTGAAAATATCAAGTTTCCATGAACGTCTAACGTCTAATCTACTATTCGCCGTGAATCACCCTGTAGGTATATTGCAATAACAAAACAATACACTTTTCACTCTTCATCCAGATGGCAGATTTGCAGATGTTTAAAATATTTTGAAGTTATTACCTTATTATAACTAAGGCTATAAAATAATTTCGAACAGACCAAAAATTATGCGAAATTTACAACCTCTTTTAAGTACTGAAATTAAGAGTCCTAAACCTGACCAATTGACGTTGGAAATAGTACCTTAGTTTCCGTGGGAAGAACTGAACATTTTTGGAATAAATTTATTCGATGTCGACCCTTTATAAACGTGCTTGGAATATAAATTATATTTGATTGCTGTCACCACTTTATATTATTTATAATAATAAAAAAATAAATTCAAGAAACATTTTTAATATACCGGGTGGTGCATCATCGTTGGAAACAGGAAATCCCATGCAAATTTTGAACTGTCCAAATATTGGTTCCCAAATGTCTGACTATGCTGAATACACCTGTCAAATTAGAATAATTTTAGGCAGGCCGATTTTAAGCAATTTAAGAAAAACTGCATCTATTTTTAAATTAAAACGGTAACAATACAAAATCAAGAAAATGCTAACTTACCGTAGGTTGTCATTTTATAATTTTGTCAATGTCAAATTATATTCCCAAATATTAGGCTTTTGCCTCATTTGAACCAGTTTCAAATTACAAAAATGCATTTCGGGGACACTAACCGTAGGTATTATAACGTAGTAGTGTAGACACCAGAACAAATTACATTATGGTATGTAACACATTAATCTATTAGTAATACAGGTATGTTGACATTTGACAGGTTTTGCGTTGTTACCTGTTCAGTGTTAATATAGATGGAGAATACTTTAAATTACTTAAAATCGGCTTGTCCAAATCCAAAATTGTTCCAATTTGGCATATGTATTCAGCCATACGCAGACCTTTATAGAAAACCTATGTTAGCTGTAAAATGAATAATAGGGAAGCCAATATTTGGACAGTTAAAAATTTCCAACGACGATGGACCACTTGGTGTGTCGAAACGTAATACCAGATAACCAATAATTCACCATAATACACCAAAACACATTACTTTTCTAACTGTATCTAATTCAAACTCTAACTGGACGCGCATTTAAAAGTAAAGTGTTTCGTTGTATTGTGCTGAATAAGTGTTTTTATTTTGCTGTTTTAACACTAAGGCTTTGGCCACACTGAAGAGCGGGCGGGCGTCCAGCGAGCGAGCGATTTTTCTAAACACTAGGCTACAATACAAGTGACCACACTGAACTTTTGCGGGCGGGCGATATTCAAGCGTGCAGCGAGCGAATTATTAAAAAACAAATCTGTTTGAATTTCGAGCGTGCGAATTTTGTGAAAGGACACCGAATTGTGACGAATACGACGGAAGTAAATATTTATGATATGTAGAAACTTGTTTTTATTATTATTTTTGTTGTCAGTATGATAAATATAATTCAGAATAAAGCGTGACAAAATGTGTAGCAGTGGCAAAAACGTAAATAAAGAACTTCTTATATCCGAAGTGCAAACACGGAGACCTTTGTGGCAAGATAGTCATCCACTCTATAAAAACAAAAATGCTATTGAAAAATATGGCAAGAGGTTGCTGCGGCATGTAATTGTAGTGGTAAGTATTGAAAAATAATTATAAATATAACAATTAATAGCAATAGAAATTAGGATTTTTTATTATTTACATTATACATACACACATTAATTTATTCGATATAATGAAATATAAATATGAATTACATTACAATAATTATCGAGGCAATTGAAATAAGTAATTTGCAAGTTCTTCACGAATTTGAATTGCTGTTGTACTTCCTCTATTATGCGTTCTGCCACCAGAAGCAGGTCGATCAGTACAATGTCTAATCGTAATGACATCTGTTGCATTACTTGACAATAATGAAGATCACTGTCGCCATCTTTTTCCCTTATTAAGTTATGTAATATACAGGCGCACTTGATAAGTATGCAAGCTTTGTCAGGCAGTGTCTCTATATCTTTATTTAGAAAACGCCACTTGGCACACATTATTCCAAATGCGCATTCTATACATTTCCGAGCACTAGAGAGACATTTATTAAAGTGTTCTTTCTGAGGATTAAGAGCTCTTTTTGGATAAGGCCTCATTAAATATGTCTTCAGAGGATATGCTTCATCTCCTATTAAGAAGTTTGGTAGTTTAATATTTGTATTTGGTAGGTTGGTTGACTTAGGCACATTGAACATATTACTTTCCAACAAATTAAATAGTGTTGATCCTGCAAAAGTCCCACCGTCACTCTGTTTACTTCACCCTCCAACTTTTATCGTCAAAAATTTTTTTATCTGCGTCAGCAACAGCTTGTAAAACAACAGACAAGTAGTGCAAATAGTTAAAATAATGTGACCCAGAATTCGTTGGACATTTAATCTGACAGTGTTTTCCATCTATAGAACCGAAGCAATTTGGAAATTTCCACCGATTATAATAGTCACCTATAACTTTGCCGAGCGCCCGTTGCGAAAAGCGCCCGTAAGAGATTTTGTCGTTCCTTTGCAGACGCAAGGAAATTTACCAATGGAAACTAATTCGCAAACGCAAGGGACTTCACTGATGGAAACGGGAGATTCAAGTGAATCCGAAAATGGACAGGAGGATGATTATAATAATATGTCTCCTCAAAACTCACATTCTTCAGGGCCATCCCACAGAGCAGCAGTAAGTGGCTCAATTTTTAATCGACAAAAGAGAACCAAACCAGATGTGCAGGACAAGTTTTTGGAACTGGAAAATAGGAAAGTTCAGCTTTTAGAACAAGACTGCAAAGAAGAAAATGCGGATTTGCTGTTTTTTAAAAGTTTAGTACCTCATGTAGCTGATTTCACAGATTTAGAAAAACTGGAAATAAAATCTGAGATATTATCACTAATTATAAAAATGAAAAAAAAAGAAGCAATTAGTGGATCAGAATATTGATGATGTACAGCAAGGGGAACAAAATGTTGGTGAATCACAGCAGATAGAACATAGGGTTGTTAATGGTGTACACACAACATATCGGAAGTTGTAAAGAATAGAATGTATTTTCTTATAATTTTATAATATGAAATATACTTTGCAAACCTAAAGACTAAATATGGTTCTTACCTTAAAGTTACCACTAGCCTTTCCTCGGCTGATATAGGCGTACGATAATTTGTTTTTCTTTTCGTAATTCTGTTTTTAATCTTGCTAAGTAAAAAATCAAACGTATTTCTAGACATACGTAGATATTCAAAGAATCTGTCAGGAAAATCTCTTAACTCAAAATACAGGTGATGAAATTCTCCAAATGTTTGTCTACTTCGATTAATAGGATGCGTTCCATACTTTCGAGATTTTTTGAAAAATATATTTCATTGCATATAGAGATTACCAGTCACTAGAATATTTCTTTTCACCCTGGATAACGACATTTTTGCACAACCTATACTAACAATGAAACAAGACAAACTAATCGCTCTTCGGTATGTCCACAAAATCGCCGAACAGATTATCGCTCGCTCGCTAGCCGCTTGCTGCACGCCCGCCCGCTCTTCAGTGTGGCCAAAGCCTAAAGGTTCCAACCTCCCAACTGCACTGTATGTACCTAATTAAAAATATATATGTCATCTTAAATCTATATACAGATTAATTCTTAAAAATACGGTCGTAAATAAAATACGAAATGGAAATGAATTGCTAGTGGTTCTGCAAAAATAATTACGATATTGACTCATACATCATCAATCGAATTTCTTTAAACCATCTCATTGATAGATTAATTTAAGACATAGATAGATACCTGCTTAGTTCTTAGAACTTCTAGATTTCGCTTGCTCCGAAAAAATACAAAATATTTAAAATTAGTAAGATGATTCAAACTGTAAGATGAGATTAAATTCACTTCAGAGTTTGAGTTACACAATCATTTATTACATTTATAACTTAATCCATAATTTTACTTTAATATTCTTGATCGATATTAAATTAGTTTTACGTATAAATAAACGTTATACGAGCTAAATATCGAAATTGTTTTTAAAAGTAAAATCGTTCTTAAATTGTCCAACTCATACTGAGTCACAGATTTTCCTTAATATTTAAGTGTAATGTTTTTTTTTTGTTTTTGCTTGATTTTAATTAAAAATTACACCAAAAATATTAACACTATTTTAAGTTCGATTTTGAAAGTAAAAAAATATTGGTAAAGGGGCGTCCATTATTTACGTAAAGCTTTCTTATCTGAAAACAATTCTTCTGGACATTTAACTTTGTCTCCCCCTTTCACGATCACTATTCGCCTATAAAATGTTTTTAAACCAACCCCCTTACAAAGAAAATAAAGAGGATTTTTTGACCCCCTCTCCCTCTGGTGAGATTTTTCTCGGCCCCCTCCCCTAACCCCTAGTCTCACGTGAGATCTTTCAAAATTTGTATTTTGATAAATGCGCTGGATTTATTTAAAAAACACACAATTTCCTTTGTTATTTTTATTAAGATTAGTAAAGACTAGTATCCGTGATTGTTTAGATCATAATCTAAAATCACAGTGTGATAACATTAAATAATACTATTGGCAACTATTAAAATTAAAAGAGAACATTCATTCTAATTCAGTCTAGACAGTGACACGTGATCTAGAAGACTAGTACACGGTTTCAAGCGTGACTGTTGGTATTTGGTATCAACAAATCCATGTGATTTTTAGTAAAATCATCTGCTGCTTCACCTTCGCATTTATTTGACCATTCTTGTGTTACTTATGCACAGAAGTTCAGTAGCTCATCTTGAGAAATTTAAATGGCGCGCTATAATTTTTTAACCAATAAAGCACCGGGAATGACATTTTCGATATTGTATGAATACTAAATAACTTTACATCTTTAATCTGATTTGATTTCTCAAATTTTTACACTATTTTTTGTCCGAATAAAATACGTGATATTTATATCGGAAATATTCTTCCACCTCCACCAGAAATTTAGTAAGATTCCACTTGACCCCTACCCCCTTTATTCCCTCACGTCATTAATGGACGCCACCTAAGTTCTTTTCAGCTATATATGTAATTTTATCGCCATTTTTATCTAATTACAGCCAGTTTATCGATACAGGAGCAAAAGTAACAAATACATCATACAATCTAAGTAGGTATGTACCGCAAGTCAAATTTGGGGCCTCAACTGGTAAAATACAACTCTCACCCAAAATACTTGGAAGTCACAATGTATCGGTCCCTCACGTTCAAACCACACCTCACCAAGACGGCTGCATAAATAAATACTAGAAATAACATATTGCACAAGATCGCTGGTAGCAGCTAGGGAGCAAACTCCAGGATACTTAAAACAACTGCTATGACCCTCATATTCGGTGACAGAATATTGCTGCCCTGTCTGGATAAATAGCAATCATACTGATCTTATTGACACTCGTCTTAACAGCGCGATGAGAGTTATAAGGGGGCTATCAGAAGCACTCCGATCCAATGGCTCCCCGTATTATTGTCAAACATTTCTTCCCTTCATTTGAGAAGACAGGCGGCCCTAGCCAGAGAGTGGAAAAAGTGCACCAACAATGTTCATCTTTCCATCCATGATGATTGCGAAAATTTCTTGCATCGCCTGAAGTCCAGAAAACCGCCATGGTTATTAGGCCAGCAGCTACTAAATTCCAACTTTCATGTTGAAGACTGTTGGCGAGACGAATGGTCACAAAGCAATCCTGACCTTCATCACTTGATAACTGACCCAGTATTCTGCCCTCCAGGATTCAACTTGCCAAGAAAAACGTGGACAACACTCAATCGGTTTAAAACTAATCATGGCACATGATACAATTAACAGATAATTTATTGTACCATAACCATGGCAGAACCCGCTTCTGGACACACAAATGGGGACTAACCAACAGCCCGAACTGCGATTGCGGACATCCTAAACACAGTCCTTTTCATATCGCAACAGAGTGTTCATTAATAAAGGCGCAGTTCTCTTTACATCGTCTTCATGAGGCTGATTATAGAATGGATCGCAGAGCTAAATCTTATAACTGTAAATTTATAGTTGTTCGTTTTTATTGGAACATAGTGATATGTCTCCTATACATTTGATTTTTGAATTGTTTGTATTTTTGTATTGATTTTTTTTTATTTTATCGATATCATGTGTACTCTTAATATGCCATACGAAATATGTATATACCGAGCGCGTCTCAACAGTGGCTCACCCCTATAACTTTTTTATTTTTTCAGATAAAACAACGATATTTGCTTTGTTTATATGACATAAATTAGGATTGATTGACATATTCAATGGTTTTCGATCACTTCCGGTTTCACCTGAAATGACTACCATACTTTTAATTTTTAAATGGCACCCTCGGTATTTTTTTACTTCATTGGATAGAAAATGACACTCTAAATAGAATGACATATTATATGTCAACTTTTGACATTTTCACATATGGTTTATTTGACATTGTAACATGCGGTTCATAAGGACAATTTGACTCGAATTATGTCATATACTAACATACCAAATCTCGTTTTTATATATGAACAAAAAAATTATAGGGGTGAGCCACTTTTGAGACGCACCCGGTAGAGTAACAAATAATAATGATGGTGGCCCTTTTACCAGTCAGATATTTAATTAGTTAGTCATATATTTAAAATTTAAAACATATCTCCCACTCCTCATATTATTATAATTATATTAAACCTATAACTGATTGATATTAAAAAAATAAGTCTTTTCAATATGCTTACAAGAGATTTATCTGATTACATAGAGGTAATAAATACTTTATATAAGTAAATATCTATGACTAGATGATCTTTAAACAACTAATATAATAAGTAATCCACTGGGATTGTAGATCATAAAAAATATGAAGACAAGTAGTTTTTTTAAATAAAAAGCTACCTAAATGATTTATATATCACGATAACGATCTTCTAATAATAGACCCTCGAGTTCGTTATATCCTTGTCATAGTAAGTATAAGTGTAAAACAAGTGTACAAAACGTGACACACTCTTCTTTCATTAAGTAGCATATAGTAATATTTTATATAAATAAGTAATAAAAATAAAATAAAATAAAATAAAAAAAAACCCTTCCTTCAAGTATATCTATATATAATATGATTATATGGGGAATGTCATTGATCGTCATTTCCAAGCCAACTGGACGACGTTCTTTGGATCATCTGAGCGTTTTGCATACCGTGTGTAAAATATATTCACCGCGCGGGTAGACTCTGTGCATTTATGATTTATACCTATACTATTTTATACCGGTGGTTGTAAGTAATAATACAATACGATCGAAAAAAAACGGCGTCAGATTGCTTGATAGAAAGAAAAATGTAAAGAAAGATCGCTGTCATTTTGTATGTAAAATTATAGGGGGAAGGCTTTTTTTATCATACAGTATTTTAATGAGTGTTGTGAAATGCAGATTATACACTAATGAAAAAGTTGCACAAGAGACGTGTAGCATCATTTTAATACCGATCGACTGACAATGACTGGGAAGAAGACTACCTGTCTGCATTGTCTGCCATATAATTATACATACATACTACTGCCCTTACTCGCTGAAGAGTATTTGACACGCATCAGAAGAACACAAGTCGTTTTCTTGCATGAGCTTTTCTGTGACTGAAAAGTCCCATACGTGATGTTATCTCTCTTCCGCACTCCGGACATTCAAAAATCTCTTTGCTTTGTTGCCTCTTTACTTTTTGGTTGTCACTAACTGAATTTAAAATTATTCTCCATTGCGTTCTATTGTGCGCTGCTTCATCCCACTCATTCTGCATGTTTATCCCCTTTAAGTTTTTGTGGAAAATATACTTGTACTTTTTGAGTTATCCACCCGACTTCCTCTTACAGTCTACAAGCTCATTGTAAAGGATAGATTTTAGTAGGCGGTTTCCTTGCATTCTGCATACGTGACCAACCCATCTTTAATGGAATTTCGTAATCATGACTTCAACGCTCTCGCAGCTAGCTTTTTCAAGAGCCGATAGGTTTGAGACATGGTGGAACATTAGATTCTTAAGACTTGTCTAAGGTGTTTCGGTTGCAACTTGTTTAATGCGTTCATGTGTCGTGGCACCCAGGTTTCGCTTCCGTATAACATGGTGGGGATTATTATTATTGCTCGGTACACAAGCTTCGTTTTTGTGCTCAAGTTATGGCTGCAGAAAACCCTGTCTTTTAATTTCCGATATGCTCTTGAGGCGCTGGTAATCCTGTGCTGAATTTCAGTGTCAATATTAGCCTTTTCCGAAATCAAATTGCCGAGGTAATTGAATTCCGCTACATATTCCAATAGTTCTTCTCCGATTTTTATAGCATTGTGATCTTCCGGGGGAGTGCACATGATTTTAGTTTTATCGATGTTCAGCTTAAGGTCCAAAACCTCGTATGCTCATTACATGAGCATTGCTAATGTATATGTGTTCAACATTTAATTATAATCGTCAGCTGTAAGACGATTTGATGCTAACGACTTCCAGTGACTGCCAAGAAAATGTACATGTAATTCCAATAGTGAGACACCTCTCGATTCTGAGACATACTGTATATTACGTGGCGTAGCCAAAGTCGAAAGTTGCGGGTGAAATTTAAAGCTGCGTCCTCACTGAGTCGACACTGTCGATCGACCATGTCTATCGACATTGTTGATCAACAAGTCGACAAAACTGCATCTGTCCACACCAGATTGACAGAAATCTTTGTCGATCAGTCGAAATCAACATGTCTGACGAAGATGACGCAATAGTTGCTTGTGCCGCATATATTATTATCGCCACTAAAAAACATTTACTTGCATACACATCTTCCGTACCTGTAGCAGATTTCTTGCTCTCCTTTATTTTTTTCACTTCTCTTACAAATTGACTCTGAAGATTTTTTATTTTTTGTTCTACCGCTTGCTTATCGATGTTAAATTGATTAACAATTTCCATAAGGGCATCGTGCCTCAAGTTTCTCTTCTTATAGTTTTTGGTTTTAGAATTCCATAGATTCTTTTTCACTTTGTATGCCTCAATAAAGGCTATGACTTTATATTGCTCCCATTCCATTTCTTCAACGAAAAAGCACGACTACGATGTCAACTAGCCAAGACGTCACTGTGTAAAACAGTTTGTCGAATGTCGAACGTCGAAAACAGGTCCACTCACTAATGTCGATCGACTGTTCTTTGATGTTTACCGACGGACGATGGAAAACAAATCGACATGTCGATCGATTAATTCTGTCGATCGACACCGTCGATTGCCACGTACACACCAAGTCGACAGCGTCGATAGACAGGGTCGATCGACAGTGTCGACCATACTTATATTACGGACGCAGCTTTATATTTTATATTTATCTATATTGCTATCAAAGTCTATACAGGGTGAGTGTCCTACGATGTTCTCTATGAGTATCTCGGAAACTACTGGAGATACAGAGTCGGTTAAATGGGGAAAGAATTGCAGTTTTTTGGGGTCATATATATGCGCCTTTCAGATTTTTGAAATAGTTCATGGCTTACTAGATATTCCGAAAAAAAGAAATTTCGGCTATTTTAAAAATTGTCCCTAATTCCATTATAAGCTATTTTAGACAAAAAGTTTTCAGATAAAAGTTGTAGATAATCACATCCTTAATGAGATTGTGTCCTCCGTTTTTTTCTAAAACCTGTCATTTTTGACATATGACACAAACATATGTTTTTTTAAATGGAAACCATAGTGGGCCATGACTTCATAAAAAGCGTAATTTTTTAAGCTTTTCAGCGATATAAGCTATAATATGTTTTCTTCGAAAAATTACTGACTTATAGCCAATTCTTATAATTTTTAAACAATTTCACTTAATTAGACATGGAAACAAGTTTAATCGTCTTTGCTCTCAGAAATGTAAAGCTGTCACATCCAAACTTTGTAAATTAAAATAAACAAAAATTGTAAATATGAGTTTTTCAAATGCAGAAAAGCGTGTCGGATTATTGGTTCAACTTTTCTTGACCATACATTTTCGAGGATACGTTGACAGGTGAATGTTACGTTTTTTAGAGAACTTGAAAACCAAGACATGTTAGAAAAGTTAAATTTAGTTATAGCCAATTCTTATCTTTCTTGACTAATTTCACTTAGATTGCATGGTATTCTTATTCTGTTATGATTTATAACTTATAAAAACTCTAAAAAGAATACATTATTAAACGGTTCTTTACAATTTACATTACACAAACTAAAACTTAAAAAAATAATATCACTACATACATTTTAAGTTATTTTAGAAAATGTTCAAAAAATCCGACATTGTTTTGAGTTGCATCTTTTTAAAACTGAATTTTCCTATTGTCAAATGAATTCCTATTCTCACAAAAGGCTCGGTCGACTTAATTAAACTTTTCTCGTACCGCCACTTCAAGTGCCTCTCTTAATTAATTAAGTTTTTTTGTAAACTTTATTGTTAACCATACCGTATAAAAAAAATCTAAAATGGAGGTCAGGTGATCGGAGGAGGCCCATGCAATTGGTCCACCTCTTCCTATCCTTGAGTTTGCATAATTATGATATAAATAACGTTGAACATTTCTTTCATTTCTTTCATTATGGGGGGAGTCATAATGAAAGTCATGTTGGAACCACTCTATTGATGCGCGAGTATCTACACGCTTTTCTTCATTTGAAAAATTCATATTTACAATTTTTGTGTATTTTAATTTACAAAGTTTGAATGTGACTTCACAATCCTGAGAGTAACGGCGATTGAACTTGTTTCCATGGCTAACTAAGTGAAATTGTTTAAAAATGATAAGAATTGGCTATAACTCAATAATTTGTTGAAAAAAACATATTATAGCTTATATCCCTAAAAAGCTTAAAAAATGGCGCTTTTTATGAAGTCATGGCCCACTATGGTTTCCATTTAAAAAAAACATATGTTTGTGTCATATGTCAAAAATGACAGGCTTTAGAAAAAAACGAAGGACACAATCTCATTAAGAATGTGATTATCTACAACTTTTATCTGAAAACTTTTTGTCTAAAATAGCTTATAATGGAATTAGAGACAATTTTTAAATTAGCCGAAATTTTTTTTTTCGAAATATCTAGTAAGCCATGAACTTTTTTAAAAATCTGAAAGGCGCATATTTGTGACCCCACAAAACTGCAATTCTTTCCCCATTTAACCGACTCTCTATCTCCAGTAGTTTCCGAGATACCCATAGAGAACATCGTAGGAAACTCACCCTGTATATTACATATATGTAGACTTTGTTGCCGTCGTGAGAGATTGTTGTTTAGTAATTGTTGCCTAGTCAATATTTTTGGTTTTCAAAATCATCAAAATTCCCGTCTTATTAAGCCCCTTCAACAAACGTTTCATCAATTAGGGGAAATGTGCCCGTGATGGACCCCCGCCTATGATGAACCACTAGCTATATTTTCAAATTTACCGCGGATAACGAACTGTGGCCACCTAGGGTAGACTGGTTAAAGTTTAAAATTAGTTGTTTACATGTGCTTATGCAAATACAAGCTGTTTTTGTGAAATTAAAAAATAAACTTATTACTGGTAAGTATTGATGTAACAAAGTAGCATGATATGATGTCAAGTATTTTTACGCACAGCTAGAATCTGCTGTTGTTGCGGTAGGTTAAAAGAACTGTTGTGTAATAAGTGCCGGGCACAAATTAGGGTTATGTCCAATATTTTAAAAGCTTGGGATTTTTAAATGGCGTATTCAAAATGGCCTATGATGGACCCCTTAGCTGTTTCCTATGATGAACCAAGGGTCCATCATAGGAAAATCATAGGGCCATCATAAGCAATGCATTTTTTATATTTTTAAGTTATTTTTTTTTCTTTATAGACATGGCATCTAACAAACGGCAACAGTGGAATGAGGAGGACATGCGACGGGCTATTATTAACGTATAAAGCCAAAATATGGGCTATAAATTAGCTGCAAAGACCTTTATGTTCCCAAGACAACATTGCGAAGACGCTTAGAGAAACAAGACAGCTCCAAGGGTTATTTAGGAGGGAGAAAGGCCACTTTCTCCAAAGCCATAGAAAACGAGATTGCAGGTCATATAATCGAAATGGAGATAAGATTTTTTGGACTAACTTCCAAAGATTTACGGCGGATGGTATTTGAAGTAGCCGAAAAAAATAAAATAAAACATTGTTTCAATCGGGAAGTTAAACTGGCAGGTTGGAAGTGGGTTAGGGGATTCCTAAAACGCAATCCACAAATATCTTTGAGAAGCCCAGAAAGTACGTCATTAGCTAGAGCCCAGGCATTTAACAAACCTAATATAGAAGCCTATTTTAACGCACTATCCAATATTCTGGAGCAGTACAACTTTTTGCCCGAAAATATATACAATATGGATGAATCAGGTTTGACTACGGTGCAAAAAAAAATGACAAAAAATTTACGCTGCAAAAGGTCGGAAGCAAGTGGGTGCTCTTAGTAGTGCCGAGCGTGGACAGCATGTAACTGTAGTATGCGCAATGAATGCCATAGGAACTTACGTCCCTCCTGCTCTTAATTATCCTCGTCAAAGGATGAATGAGGAACTAATGAACGGTGCTCCCGCTGGTAGCATAGCTTTTACGCAAGAAAAAGGTTGGATGACCAGTGAAATTTTTTGTAAATGGCTAAAGCATTTCGTAAGATATACGAAAGCGTCTAATGAGAATAAAACTCTTTTACTTCTTGATGGTCACAGTAGTCATAAAAGTCTTGAATCTCTACAAATTGCAAAAGAAAATGGTGTTATTGTGTTTTGTTTTCCTGCACACTGTTCTCATCACGTTCAACCTTTGGATGTTGGATTTTTTCGTCCACTTCATACCTACTTTGATCAAGAAATCCAGTTATGGCTGCGTCAAAACCCGGGAAAAGCAGTAACCCAATTCAAAATAGCAGGTCTTCTAAACCAAGCCCATTTAAAAAGTGCAGTCCCATCAAATGCGTAAATTCGTTCAAGAAGACGGGCATCCATCCTTTTAACCCCCATGTTTTTGAGGACTGGCAGTTTGCACCAGCTCTAGCAACAGATAAGCAGATTTCCGAAACTCGAGGCGATATCAACGAAAACCAAATGGAATTAGACATTCAAGACCAACCAAGTACATCTGGTCATAACTTGTCTTCATCATCAGTTCTCCACATCTCGGTAAAAGAAATTTTGCCCCCACCACAAGCAATAGCCATTGGTGCTGATAAAGGAAGCAAGAGAAGGCGTGGAAAAACTGGCCATTTAAATTCAACTCCAGAAATTTCTGAACTTAAAGATAAAGTAATTGAGAAGAAATAAAGTTAAGAAAACAACAGGGCAGGGCAGTAAAACGAAAACTTGTCATTGCAAATAATGACGACAGCTCTGATGAAGATGAAACCATCTTAGAAGAATTTTTAGGACGCGAAAAGCACGAATCCGATGCTAGTTGTCTATATTGCAATGAGTTATTCTCTCAATCACGTGCAAGAGAGAAGTGGATTAAATGCCAGCTTTGTCAGTCCTGGTGCCACAATTTATGTGCAAGCTACCGATGTAAAACGTTTATTTGCGAATTATGCTCCTAATCATAATTATTTGTCTTGCGTTTGTTAAACTAATGCTAATTTTGTTTTTTTCTTAACTTTTAAACTATTTTTTTTTGTCTGCTTTAAGTTAGTTTATTCCATTTTTATTATAGAAAAATATTTTGTTTAAAATAAAACTTCTGAAAGGCGTTATCTGTTGTTTTTATAGGGGACCGACATAGGTTCATAGGTGCCAATGATAGACCCTCGACTATGTTTTATTATTATGATTATTTTATTTAATACGAAATTATTTAGTAGCAAATTCACCTCATATATATTAAATTTGGAAATAAATAATCGATTTTCAAAAAAATAAATCTAATAACTACAAAAACTAAAAAGTTATAATGGAATTTCCTTAAGGGGTCCATCAGGGGCACATTTCCCCTAATCTTTATTTATCCTTTAATTTTACAACAAAATTGATTCAGTTAATGTTATAGGCTTATGATCGCCTACGTAGCACACTGTACGTTACGTTAACAACGTTGACATCAGTTGACATCATCACCAGCGTTTTATATCTGCTGATAATAATCGTGATATATTATTTATTTATTATGTTTGCTAATTAAGTTCAAGTAAATACATAATATACTCGTTAATGAAAAAATTAGTTAGAATTAAATAAGAATGTTAAAACCGGTACAAAACTCGACACCTACAATAATTGATTAACTGATAAGCATGTGCATATGGTACTTTTTAACTTTTACGTATTTTCCAAATTTGTTAGTGCAAATTCGTTAGGGCGCATAGGCAAACAATCATTAGGATTATGACACCTTTGGAAATTTTGAAAACGTTTGTGTTTTCGATAAGATATATCTAACAATACGATTTTTCATATATAAACTAATTTATTAATCTTTTTAAGCAACATACATGTCTGCCTTAACAATATAGGTACCTGGGTGATTCCATTCTAATTGTAATTTTTTACGTCATTGTACTATTTGCTTTCAAGGGGCGTACTATACAAATTCAATTACTACTACCTACTATCCTAATTAAAGGAGTTTTTCTATCAATAAAATCTTTACAAAGATACATTAAGTACTTTTTTTCCATAGCAACTGTTAAAATTGCCTTATATCTATCAAAAATAGTAGATAAAATAGTACTTTAACCGCAAGGGTAGATTAAATGATACTTTAACAGCGAGGATAGGTTAAAAACTTTATTTCTTCTCGCATGTTTTTTAATTGCTTTCATTTTTGAAAATTTTTGTATTCCTTTTCATTTCATCAAGATATTCCGGATTTAAATGGAAATATTTTGGATATGGCGTTTGTCGCCTCAGCCTGAATATCTGTTGGTAATTTACTTATTTCATTTTGAGCCATTTCTGGCTCCAATTCAATCAACAATCGACACGAGAGAGAATTAAAAATATTGACTCAAAACCATAGACAAACAAATAAAAAGAGACTGGCAAAGAGAGGAATAACGTTCTCGTAGAGCAACTCAGAAAGCAAAATTTCGTTCTATTTATGTTGATCTGCGCATTGCCTCTATTGGGCCCACTACCTCATTCTAACATAACACGAGAGAAAGAAGCAGCCATATAAAACGTAATTTCTAAATAGAAATTAGAACAATCGCCGTTCGTTTTCGTCATCATGACAACCAAGATGACAACATCATGACAATTCGTCATGTTTGTTAATTTTTCTTTTGGTGATTTACCTTTTTTTCTAAACTCTCCATTTTATTGACTTATGAGTATGGATAGGGAACAAATTCCTTTGTTCCATATAGGTATTTATATTTTGTTACTTATAATTTTAGATTATACTATTTGTTATTTTATTTGCTGCAGGAGCCAGTATCATCTATTTTCTATATGTATTGGTGCCCCCTTTCTCTGATAGATATGCTAAAGACACCCGGTAAAATAAACGTAAGTAGTTATATTTATCATCTTATTAAGAAAAAAGTAGAAGTAGTGTCAATAATATTTCGAACCTCTCTTAACATAACAAATTAATACAATTAATTTTTTTCATTTTTTGGCTAGATAGTTTATAGCTGGTTTATAGTAACCAGAAACTTTATTAATATACCTATTTTACTTTTGTTTTAGGATTAAAACTGGACTTGAAAATGGTTCAGGATCATGATTCTCGTAAAGTCTTCTTGAGAAATGAGATTTTTAATGCCCTTTAAAAAAATTGGCCGATCGTTTCCTACAACAGTCAGTTCTTCTGCATTTAAAATTGGTAGATGGGTGGAAAAAACGCTGTAATTTTTTGTTATTATATTATAAAAAGTTTATTTATTTTTATGTATAAATAAATATGTTTGTAAAACAGTACAATTTTTACTTTTTATAATTTCCCTTATAATAGTAGTATTCTTTCGTTCTGAAAGAAACTGCAAATTTTGCAACCAAACCAAACCACGTAAAGGGAAATAAATCAGTTTAAGTGAAAATTTTCAGTTTCAGAATGAAAGAATACTACTATATAATAATGGCTAATTTAAATTTTCCGCCAGCCAGAATGTGCGATAATGTCTTAGGATACGTTTTATACCTATCTCTTTCTTTTTCATATAAAGCACACATAATAAAGAAAGATAGCAATAAAGACGTACGTCCTGCCATGGTCCTGCTAATTGGTTTCAAAATTGTTATTCTGAGTTGCGCTACGGGAACGCGGTCCCACTCTTTACCATGAGATTTGCCAGTCTCTTTTTATTTGTTTGTCTATGCTCAAAACTGATAACTAAAGAGACAGCTTTATTTATTTGTCAAATTACATAGAAACCAACGCCAACCCAGCACAATATTTTTTCTACTCGTAATAAATTCCTTGAAATAATAATTTCTGAATATTTTCTAAGACGTAACTCGCTATATGGAAAAAAAATATTGTTTTATACACGACGATAACATTGCATTATCGTCTGCCCAAATGAATTCACTGGCGATTATCCATCCATCGCTCGTGAATTAATCTTTTCGGTGGACGATAATGCCGACAATGAAGTGCCAATAAATCGAAGAAATTCATATTCATAGATTTTAATGCCTTTTGGTTATAGGACTAAAAAATAGATCAAAAACTTAACACTTGGCACAGAATTACCCACCAACAGAAATAATATTTATCTTGTACAGAGTGGTACTTATAATCGGTATAATCAGATCGAGATTACTCATTCAGAATTTCCAAGTAATTGACGCTCATGTATAGGAACTGCAAATTAATGAAAATACTTAATAATGAAATGAAGCTAAATAATTTTTTTTAAAGGATTTAATGGATCACATTTTTGACGAGAATAACTGAAAATACGCAAGTTCTATTTTTTAATATTCCCGATCATTAAAATTTAAATGCCATGTTGTTGACTGGTTGCTAAAAATTCACATTTTTATGTACTTATATTTTACGCTCTTATCACCAGTTTTCCGAGAATCCCTTTTTTGTTCCCCAATTTTTTAACTTATCTCAGGCAGTGCATATATGAGGAATTTCAAACCCATAGTTATACCACCACACATTAGGGTGAAAACCCTGGGGTATTCCCAAATTCCACCGAAATCAAAATATTTCAGAATATGTTTTTTGTTTCTTTAGTAGAGAACTCGGTGTGGATCCTATTCTTAACAGGGTGGACACAGTAAAATACACAATAAGCCATTCGTTTTAGGTATTTACAGTAGCTTTCTGAGTTTTTGTCATAATCTGAATCTATTACGCTGTACTGTTCGGTTCGCTCTCAGGGGTTAGGTAAAGCGGGTGTGTAGCCGAAGGAAATATATCCTATATTTCATAAATATGCCTAATAGGCCAGTAAACGTAGCCGAGTGTTATATGTAAAGGTGGAAAAAATTAGTAACCAACCGATTTCAACGGGAATATGTAGATAATGATCTCCTATTTAACCCCTCAAAAGTCCCATTCTGTCCCAGTGGGGGAAGTTTGAAAAAAACCGCCGCCATCTTGGATTTTTTCGTTTTTTTTTTCAAATATCTTCGTTTGCATAACTTTTTTCGAAAAAACTAAAGATATGTTTTTTGTAGAGAATTAAATTTAGAATATTTTACCTTTAATAATATTTTTTCTAAAATAAATAGTAATAGAGATAGAGCAATTTTTTACTATACGTTTTATAAATTTTCCAGTTTTTTTTATACCAATCAGCTATAATTTTTGCGTTAACAGTATAGTGTTAATATAGATAAACCAAGTATAAATTTAAGCATTAATATAATTAAAAATAACATTTAAATATTATTTATTAAATATAGTTATTGTTAAAAAAAATTATTATTAAATTAAAGCTATTAAATTAAATCTGCTATGACGTTATCCTGAGCGTCATTTTCGTCCTCAACTAAAATACAAAAGTTTGTGCAACTGATTCCGTAGCACTGACCATACTTTGAAGAACATTTAAGACCCAGTTTTCTACAAGAGCAATTTTTAGAGCACCGACTCTCTTTGCAATTGCAAAAAATGAATTATAGTAGGTTAGGAGGTGCCACATCTTCTGTTGATTGAATAGGTGTCAGATTGCCTTTTTGATCTTTCTTCCATCCATATTGTAAAGGATCTAACTTGTTACCAATTCATTCTTGAATCTAAAAAATACAACTTATAACATTTCCTATAATTAGATTATCTTTACAGTTACCTGAAAGTATGTCCTGAGTAAATGGAGTTTTGCAGAGCAGTTGGAGGCAAATTAGATAAATTAAAGGTAGTCTTAAAGACTTGACTGGATGCAATATAGAGTGTATCAAGTATAGAGTGTATCTAATAACAATAATATAATAATAGCTCCCGTATATAGCGTTCAACGCCTTGGGAATAGCGACGTACAGCTTACCATGCTATAGCTAGCATGGTAAGCTGTACGTCGCTACTCCCAAGGCGTTGAAGGCGCTCTAGCGAGCCGTTCAGTATACAAGGTATACAAGGAAGGTATTACCTCAGGATTGTGAATCTCAAGTACTCATTTAAGGCTGAGTCGACCTAGGTAGCCAAGCTATTTTTATTTTATTAAAAATAGTCGACTGATGAACTGCCGGCTGTAGGATTCGAACCCACAATCTTTAGATTGGTTGACGAGAGCTGTACCTCTACGTCACCGGGTACCTATAGAGTGTATCTCAGATGGTTAATATGTTTAATATAGCTTGGGCAGTGATATAGCTTTAAAAGATAAATTAATTCTGAGTGACACCACAGTCAAAAATGTGCCTGTCGGTACTAAAAAAACATGACGATCTTTGTCAATACCTCGACGTATTTTTAGAAAAAAATGCTATCAAAGATGACTTGCTTCAGTCAAGATTAAATTATCTTTTAAAGCTATATCACTGCCCAGGTTATATTAAACATATTAACCATCTGAGATATACTCTATACAATAGGATTACATCAAGACAAGCCTTTAAGACTACCTTTAATTTAGCTAATTTGCCTCCAACTGGGAACTCTGCAAAACTCCATTTACTTAGGACATACTTTCAGGTAACTGTAAAGATATATCTATTATAGAAAATGTTATAAGTTGATGGAAGAAAGATCAAAAAGGCAATCTGACACCTATTCAATCAACAGAAAATATGGCGCCTCCTAACCTACTATAATTAATTTTAAAGAAAGATTTTAAGAGAGTCAGTGGGGGGTCAAAACTGGGTCTTAAATGTTCTTCAAAGTGTGGTCAGTGCTACGGAATCAGTTTCACAAACTTTTGTATTTTAGTTGAGGACGAAAATGACGCTCAGGATGACGTCACAGCAGATTTAATATAATAACTTTAATTTAATAATAATTGTTTTAACAATAACTAGATTTAATAAATAATATTTAAACGTTATTTTTAATTATTTTAATGCTCAAATTTCTACTTAGTTTATCTATATTAACACTATACTGTTAACGCAAAAATTATAGCTGATTGATTTAAAAAAACTGGAAAATTTATAAAACGTATAGTAAACAATTATTGCTTTATCTCTATTACTATTTATTTTAGAAAAAAATGATTGAAGGTAAAATATTCTAAATTTAATTCTCTACAAAAAATATATATTTAGTTTTTTCGAAAAAAGTTATGCAAACGGAGATATTTGAAAAAAACGAAAAAATCCAAGATGGCGGCCCACTGGAACCCAATGGGACTTTTGAAGGGTTATATAGGACATCATTATCTACACATTCCCGTTGAGATCGGTTGGTTACTAATTTTTTCCACCTCAACCTCCAGATTGACTGGCCTATAAGGCTTAGCCCGATCCTGTCGTGTTAAGCCACATCCAAAATTCCAAACACACGTGCTTTGATTAAGGCTTGATTAAGGTTTGCATAGCTTCAGCATTTGCCATAAAATAGCGAGCAATTTGTTACAAAACCATATAAATTATATATCACTGTAATCTCAAAACTTCAATCTATTTCCGTATTGTAACGGAATTTTAAATTATGTCAAACATAAGGAATATTTTGTTGATGTTTGACTATCAAAATCTTAAAAATAAAGAAGTTGTCTAAAAATGTGCTACAATACGGACATAGTATAATCTTTTATCTTTAATTTCCTTCTTCGTTTGTGTAAAAATACCTAGCCAGTTTTACATAAAACGTTAAATGCCGAACGCTTATTTTGCTACTTTTTCGGACTAGTGGAATGGACTCTTAAAGTATAACCGTCAAAAAAAATATTCTCATGGAACCAAAATGATTTTGAAATGAACAATACAGTTATATATTCGATACCAATTAACCTTTTAGTTAAGTAATCGAGGGCGCGATTTTTAAATTCATTCTTGCCAACCATGGGCATATTCGGCGCCGGGCTGACTGGAATTTAAATTCCCATTGAGGATTCAGGTGGTAGCCCTGCTGTAAAAAACATCAAGTCGCCACATTTATTTATTTATTTCCATTATTGACATTGTCATTCGTTTTGACACTTTAGTTTCGTATTACGAGTTTTTGGTTTAAATGAATTGTGTTGTGATACTTTAACCTAACCTTAAACATTTTTATTAGCAGATCTTGCAGTCGAACATTGTTCTTTTTAGAATCTCTTTTAGTGCGAAGTGTACAAGATCACTTAATAGCCGTAAAATCTTATCGCAACCTTATTAGAATATTTTGAACGAGAAAACGGTATGGCCCTTTATGTCCCCTAAGTGCTGTTAAGAAGGTGTATATTGTTTATGTAAATAATAACTGTTTTAAAATAACTGATTAAAAGAATCTAATCTGTCCACCTAGAGGAAACAAGACGTTCATGTAAATTCTAGCTTTTATGCATCCGAATTTCGGACATTTACTGTGAAAAAATGGCGTATGACGTCATAGATGTTAAAATGTCCGAATGCACCGTTTTCGTGCATTTAAATATTATCCTACGAATTTCATGGATATAAGCTATATAGAATATAGATGTCAGATTAAAACTTCAAAGATTCCTAATCTTATACTTAATAATCTGTAAATCTCTTTTCACTTTTTACGCATTTCGTGCCGCATATTTAAACTAAGCTTAAATTTTATTCTCTGTCATTTTTTGGATGCCGTCTGTACAAATCTTTCCTAATTCGTTGGAAAGACTTTATGTCAATATAAAGATGTTTAACAGAATATTTTAACTGTGAAGCTGGCTTTTAACTTATGTTTTGAATTGTTAGTACTTTCCCACGAATTTATCCTTAAACATCTGACTACACTAAAACCTAAATTATTTTGGTACGTTAATTCGTTTATGGTAGGAGGCCAATAGAAAATGTGTTTGGAATTTCTTGTTCATCACGATCCTACTATTTATGACATTTTAGTATTTCGACTTATTCAACTTAATTTTATTTGAATATAATGTATGTTTATTTTATGGTTGTCATGTATATAGTATATTATAATATGTCGCATGTAGAAGATCGGCGTTAGACCTGCAAGATCAAGACCAAGATCGAGACCAAGACCAACAGTGCAAGACTTACGCCAGACTAGGCATACAAGAGTCTTGCGGTCATGCATGCATGCATGTTTGTTTTTCTATGCATTTTTATTTACTCGCATATTAACCATTTTAGAACGGGCAATTTTGTTTATAAAGTATCTATATTTGTCTCAAAATCATCAATTGATGATCAATTTTTTTGATCAAATAATAAAAAATAATAATAATAAAAAGCTTTTTCCTTTTGTAAAGACGATCCGGGGACATACTCTATATCGTACGATCGAAAAAAAAAGCAGGCAATTTGGCTTGGAAATTACCATCGATGATCTTCATTTCCAAACCAACTGTGACACTGTTTTTTTTTCATTCATATATAATGCTATTTATCTAGATGCTTTTAGAACATTTTGCTTTGTACATTATACATATGTACACATTTTTTTTTTTTTTTAAGTTAATTATATTATATCAATGTAAATTGTAATATATTTTCATAAGCTGTTTTATTTTATTGTGTTATCCTATATCCTATAAACCTCCCTTATCCTATAAACTTTTAAAATTGTAGAGAATTGTCAATCTTTGTTTCTTTCCTGGAAAAAGATTATCATCTATTGCATTTTTTTTTTCTTTTTGAATTTGAAAAAAAAATCAATGGATGGATCATTGTCAATATTAAAAAGAACTAGGGAATATGAAGATAGTACTTACATTTAAATAATTTTAATATGTGATATACAGGGTGTCTCAGATTTTAATCGGGAAATTTTAATAGACTATAGAACTTGCAAAAATAAAACAAAAAGTTCAAATCAACTTGTAAGATTTAAAGCTTCCTTTTCGAGATACAGGGTGTTAAAGTTACTTAAAAAAGAAAAAAAAAAGATATTTGAATAACTATTTAATCTTTCACTAACTTCTATCGTCTATTAAATTTTCCCGATTAAAATCTGAGACACCCTGTATGTATATTTTTCTAATATGTAATTAATCCATAAACTCAGTTATGTCAAAGTTATGTGTAATCACACCTTAAAACAAAGTAAAATGCACGTTTAAGGGTGGCTGCAATGACGTCCCGTAATCCTCCTGTTGTTAAAACATAACCAAACCAAACAGCTGGCTTTTATATATAAGAACCAATTGTTATGTTTTAACAGTAGGATTACGAGACGTCGTCGTTACAGCCACCCTAAATAAAATAGTTCTATTGTTAACACGGCATTATTGAGAAACTAGCATGTATCTGCATCACAGGTGCCATGAGAACATGTCCAAGTCAAACAGCAGCAACGGAGGCCATTCTAGATGTAACACCACTGCATATTGTCGTCGGTAGTTATGCCAATGCGACAATGATTAGAATGGTCATTGACGGAAACAGTACTGGGGGAATTTTCAGGTTAGGGGCTCGGAACACCCTCAAAAAGAAAATTCTACTTCTCCAACTCCCAGTGGATGACATACCAAGAATTTACAACTTTGAGAAACACCTCACTGTAGTATTGAGTAATAAAAAGGATTGGAAAGAAGAAACGCTTACTTAGCATGTAAAAGACCATACCATAACGTGGTATACTGATGTTTCCAAAATCAAAGCAGGGACAGGGATAGGAGGATAGGAAAGGAAACAAAAGGATAAGGATAGGAAAACAAAACAAATTAGCCAAAGAAAATAAAGTCTTGGGTGTTTGCTCACCAAGGGATAGAAGGCAATGAAAAAGCAAATGATCTAGCTAGAAAAGGAGCGAACACTCCACTAACTGAACCCGAACCTCTCTGTTTTCCAAACGGGAACCAACTGAAAGCGGGACTGAAAAATCTGGAAGACTCCATCCGTAACTTGGAACATGCGGGTATCCTCCAACAGTCATTCGAAAAGTTCTTCGGTGCACAGGGTGGGTCAAATTCGACGACGTTTTAAATGGAAACACCCTTTTCTATAGGAGATAGACAAAAACTAATATCGGTGTCTGGAGCTCAATTTTTGTCAAAAACATGATGGTGAAAACCGCATATCGATATCTGTTACCGTTTCGGAGTTACGGGGTGTTTTTCAAAAATATGCATATTTAACAAATCGCTGTAACTTTTTTGCTATGGAAAATTTTGTATTTTTATGAAAATATTTCCAAAGCACCTTTTTACGTAGAATTTAATGGTTTAAGTATAATTTTTTAAAATTAATAATTTAAGAATTATCAACAGAAAATTTGATTTTTTATATGAGACACCCTGTATATTTTTAATTTATTGAAAAGAATTTAAAATTACCTTTCAAAAAATATAACACACTTGATATTTTGCTCGATTCCTCTTCGAGATATAGAGTATATAAAAATTCGCCCGCTTTAAATAAGTAGGCTTTGAACGGCACCGGCTGTAATGCAAAAAAATTCTAGCTGTGAGCATCAATTAAAACGAAAATAATATTTGCTATGAGAGATGCAGAATTTTATAATAATTTAAAATATATTTAACCAACATCAACACATTTAAACTATATCTAATAACAACAAAAATAAATAGCAAACTAAGACATGAGATTTTGCTACGTTTGTTCGGATATGTCGACTGTTCGGATATGTCGACAGTCTTCTGTTATGGACAGTTTTTGAACATTTCTCGCGGAATTCATTAACTCAGTGGGGGTGAAAGATACTCTCTTATAACTGCTAAGTATTTCTAATTCTTGTCTAGATTATACGGAAGAATAAGGAACCTTTATTCTTCCGCAAATATATCCATGGGCAGATTATAGTCAGGCGGCCTCGACGGCCAACGTCTGGGATCTTGGTTAGCTATTCAATTATTCTTGAAATTGGCTGCAAAAATTTGCTGATAACTTCAGCGTTCAGAGGCGGTGCGTTGTTTTGCTGGAAAAATATGTTTTGGAGTTCCATTAAGAGCATATCATCAATAAGGGGTCCAAAGCCTACTAGTTAAAAGTGGCGAACTTTTAAAAATTCTGTATTTCGAGGGGGATTATAACAAAATATCAAATGTGCTATATTTTTGGAAAGGTAATTTTAAATTATTTTCAGTCAATTAAAAATATAGAGGGTGTCCCAAATAAAAAATCAATTTTTCTGTTGATAACTCTTAAATTAGTAATTTTAAAAAAAATATACTTAAACCATTAAAGTCTACGTTCTATAGAAAAGGGTGTTTCCATTTAAAAGCGTCGAATTTGACCCACCCTGTACAGGTAAAAGTAAAAACAATCTTCAAATTGTCACGGAGTTTCTAACAGGACACTGTCTCCTCAACGAACACCTCAGTAGCCTGAAGCTGTGAAACAACGGCGAATGCAGATTCTGTAGGGAAAATGGGGAAACACCAGAACACCTTATCACTGAGTGCGCCGGGTCGACGACCATTCGTGCCATGAACTTTGGTACGGCTGATGTCGAGGATGGAGAGCTGGCCTCTGTGGAGCCGTCTCAGATACTAGCTTTTGTTCAAGCCCTGAGACTGTATGATGAGTTATAACTCGTTATAACTCAAGAAAGGGGAACACACAATAGATCTGTAAGGTCATTCTAACACGGCATTAAACCAGGTGAGTCAGTCTTCGTCTTGCATATGCCCATCCTAATAAAAATTCTACCAGTCGCTGCTGCAAGTAATGTCAACTGCATATTTTCTCTCAAAGTAACTATTTTTGAATATTAATCTTATATATTTAATCTAAAGGAAAACTGTATAAATTTCAGTTCACTTTCATTCGAAAATTTAACAAATTTAATAAGCATTTTGACGTAATTATTTTGAAAGTTCTAAATATAAGTTAATTGAGCAAATTTGTTATGATTTTCCACGCGAGGGCAAACGTATATCTTTGTTTTCAGACAATCACAAATATTTATTTAATTGAAAAAATGGACGTAAAATCCATACCACAAATATGTAAATCGTTAATAACAAAAAACAAATTATGACATACAGGACGTTGTTTCTAGTCGATTCTCGGTAATATTGACTTAAAGGAAAGATACCTATATGATAAAGTATTTTAAATTATTTATTTATATATTTTTTATTTTTTTGGTTCAAATTTATTTACTTTATTTTTACTTAAAATATGCTTGATTTTCTTGATGTTGTTGAAGTAAAAATCGGGCATTTGTACTTATTGTGAACCATAATTTTACTTAAAATCATGTTGTTCATTATTTTTTTGAGTACCTACCTTCTTCATCTTACGCTAGGGTAGAAACAACTTTCATTTTATATTAAGAATGTTTCTGTCAACACGACAAAAAAAATGCAAATTTCCAATTTCACCCTAAAGAGCCATAAACTTCTTACCACTATATAATAATCAATTTTATATTGTATGCGGGGGACCTGGAATTTCCAATTTAAAACTATTATAATTTCTGTTTGTGTCTCATACAAAAAATACACACTATACAGGGTGCTCTGAATTGTATTCGGGAATCTTCTACACCGTAATCTGCAGATAAGATTATGTAACAAGTTCGTATCCATGTCCTAAAATGCTTCGTTTCTTAGATACAGGATACAGGGTGCAGAAGTTTCATTTTTATTTCGTTTTTATTTCCCAAACCAAACCAAACCAAACTAACGTCGATATTTGCATGAAAAGTGGTGTGCGTGTTTGTTTGACACAAAGGTTTGACATGATAAATTCGATTTTCGTGTCAGTGTCAGTGTGACTCCCAGAGCTGCAACAAGTCAGTTTTAAAAAGACTTTTTTAAAAAGTCGTTTCTAACATCAAATTGATTTAAATCTTAAGTCAAATTCAACATAAAGTTATAATGATTTAAGTTATGAGTCTTTGACTTAAATCATTTTATTTCAAGTCTCAAGTAAAATCATTTTTGTAAAGACTTACATCAATATAACGTTTTTTAAGTCGTTTTTACGACTTAAATCATGATGATCTGTAAGTTAAGTCAGTAAAATGACTTAAAATCAATATAATTACCTTCAAATGAAGACAACCAGAATTCAATTTAAGTACCTTTTTTAAATGTTAGTATTAAATTTCTTGTATTAACGATTAGGCGATTTTCTTACCAAGTATCATATTATTAATTTATTGTAGGTACAGATGAGAATAAAACCACTTAAAACAAAACGATTTATTTTCAGAATAACTAATATAATCAACAATAAAAAAATAAACATAAAGAACACAAACACAACTTATATTAAATTAAATTCTATGATATTTTGTACAGGATGACCCATTTTAGCGATTTTTAAAGTGTTTCTCGTTTATGAGAAGAGTTACAAAGATGCGGGTTGCTTTTTAAAAAAGACTTAAATCTTTTTCTATTTCGGAATCAAGATTTAAATCAAAAATCATTTTGAAAAAGACGTAAATCTTAACCCTTAAGTACTAACATATTGAAATAGTCGTGCCTATACTAACAGACCGTCTGAGAGACGCATTAAAAAAAATTCATATTTTGTTCGTGACTAACAGATTTTTTGTAAGTGGAGTGAATCATTAGCATTAAAACTACAGGAAAAAAATATCTAATGCTTATATTATGCGAACATGTTTTATATTTTTTAAATAAAAGTACTAATTTTGGATTTTTGACATATCTTTGTTTTCATCGAGATAGAAAAAAAAGCGAAAGGAAAATGAAAAATATATTGATTATTATATTTAGCATATAAAAACCTATCTATTAAGCACAAAAAAGCAAAAGAAAATATAAAGAATAAAAAAATGACAATGCCTAAAGATTGGCTTGTTCCCTACACACTTTTTTGCGCATTCCAAACAAATTGTTCTGTTCACTTTCTTCGATATTAGTTTACTGATCGTTCACATCCATATTTTCATCACCTATATCAAAACATACACAGCTACATACCATTAGATATTAGTTAAAAACCGTTTTTTTTACCTTCTAATTTGAATTCAGAATTATGATCGCTCTCTATGGCAAAATTTTCGCCACATTCGGATTCTTTGTCACTATTTTGCTATTATCGCTGCCAGTCCTTCAAACCACTTTAGAAGAGTATCCTTGTAATCTTTTTTGCCATACTTTACATGTTTTGAGCTACTAGGTTCTTGATTCATTCCACAAATTTAAAAAAAACACTTACGTTAACGCTAACACTCCGTCTGTCAGACGGCATCGACAGTTTGAACTAAAATATTTCGAAAACTACACACTTTCGCAAATTGCCCTGCCGGCCTTTAATTTGTTTTGATGCGTATTGAAATTACATAGTTGGATGATAATTAGAAGTGGAGAGGAGAGGAGATGTCATATGTCCAGCTAGTCCTTTACGTCTGTGAGACGGGGTGTTAGTACTTAAGGGTTAAGTCTTAAATCAGCTTTCGAAAAATGACTTAAAATCAAGTAGCTTAATAAAAAAAAAGACTTAAGCTTTCTGTGAGCTTGGAGCTCTTGTGACTCCTACTTATAAGGGGCGCCACCTACATGATTTTTAAGTGTTTTGAAGAGTAATAATTTTTTGTCAATACCTGTATTAAACTACTGAGTGAAAAAATATACATTTCCGTTATTTCTTGCGTAAAAAAAAACCCACAAGTAATGGTTTTCAAGATACTTGGAATACAAAAATAGTCAATACATGCATGTATTATCATTATGACAAAACATAAACATGTTGACTAGATAGTTTGATTGAAATGATGAATTTGGAAACTTTTTATTTTCTTTTTAATTAATCCTAATTTTTTCTAGAAAAAATATGACAAAAGAGTTTCTGTCGAACTTTTGGCAGAAACATATTTCAAATTTATTATTTCAGTCAAATAAGTATCTAGTCAACGTGTTTAATTTTTGGTAATGGTGACATATATTGACTGCTTCAATTCCAAATATCTTGAGAACAATTACTACTTTTTGATGTAAAATAGGGCCGAAATGTTTTTTACTCAGTAGTGTAATAAAGATACGGACGAAAAGTTGGTCTTCAAAAGAGTTCAAAAATATGTATGTAGCGCCCCCTACAATTAATAGTCATACTGGCATCGACATCGAATTTCTCAGGCCAAAAAACTTCCAGACACCAGTTTTCATGCATATAGGACGATAGTTTAGAAATTATTTAGGAAAAAACGAAATAGAAATATATAAGTTGTACACCCTATAACTTCGAAACAAAGCATTTTAGGACATTTTGGACCAGAAATCCCTCCTGGCATCGAAATCGAATTTCCCTTGCCAAAAAACTCCCAGACACCAATTTTCATGCAAATAGGACGATAGTTCAGAAGTTATTTAGAAAATGACGAAATAGTAATAAAAGTTCTACATCCTATATCTTCGAAAGAAAGTATTTTAGGACATATTTTTATACGGACCAGGAAGCTCATCTCCATTGCAGCTCTTTCTTCTTCTTCAAATGCCTTCTTCGTTGCGAAGGCTGGCAATCATCAGTGTTATACGTATTCGTGACACAGCCGACCGAAATAGTTGGTTTGTGGTGCACCCGAACCAGTCACGTAAGTTTCTCATCCATGAATGGCGCCTTCTTCCTACACTTCTCTTTCCTTGAATTTTTCCTTGTAATATCAGTTGGAATAGGTGGTACTTTTCTCCTCTCATGACGTGTCCAAGGCACTGAAGTTTCTGCAGTTCTTTGAACTAATGTTATCGCCTAATATGAAAGGTAAAAAATGGTACATATCAATTATGTTCTGTAAGTTTGATATATGTGCTGCTAATGCATAGAATATTGCTCGGTAATATTGTTATACAGTTAATAAAGATATAACTTGGAGTTCGGAAGAGGCATTGTAAAGGAACTGTTATCCAAATATAGTCAGAAATCAGTTGTAGCTGGAAGAAAGACAGCGTCCATCAGGGTTTCTGCCACTGTCTCTGGCAGACATCTTGTAATCAATTCACAGTTAGACATCATAGTTAGACATAGATATCTAAAGCTGCAAAAATAAAACCAATAAATGTTGTGAAGTGTCCGATTACATGATAAATCATTATGAAAATTTTTAGTTAATTTTTAATTATATGTAACACATTTTTGGCAATAAAACTTAAATATACATAAGAATTATTTTTATTTTTAGATAGTATTTTAAATGCTCAAGGGGTCGCTAATGACTCAACCACAACCTAAAATGACGGTATTTGTGAAAATGTTTTAAAAATTTCTTGTAGTTTCATGGATATGTTCGTAAAGAAGCCATCATATTCTAAAAAATAGATTTTTATAAAAATAGGAAATCTGGGCATTAATGAGTTAAAACTGATACAATGAACTGCTATTAATACTCAAACCTATATATGTTACACTCTACTCGTTCGGGGTTGCAAGTAAATGAAGGGTCCACAGGAAAAACATGATAAGCGCCATTTCACTAATTTTACAGTAGAGCACCGAACGACTGGTAATTATCAGGTACTTCCTGTGTATTCTATATTTTTACTAGGCATATATCATAGGGGTTTAACAACTTATTGCCCTGCAGAGTTTATACATTTTGTAGGGACCATTTAGACCTACTATAATATTGTAAATCCTAAAATTAAGAAATTGGCACTTAACAAGTTTTCCTCTGGACCCTGTAAATATGGGATAGATTTTTTCAACATAATATGCAGGGTGGTCCGAACTGTATTCCGGAAACATCAGCATTGACTCCTACTACTAGAGGGCACCACCTACATATTTTTTAAGTCGGTTCAGAACGTTCTACGACGTTTCCGACACCTAACCTCCACTCTTGTCTATTTAGCCAGAGATCATCAGGTATTTCTCTATTTTCTAGTTCTTTATCCACACCCTCCCTCCAGCTTCGTCGCGGCCTTCCTCTTTTATTTCTGCCTCGAGGTGTCTACAGTAAAATTTGTTTTGGTATTCTGTGATCGGGCATTCGTTGCATATGACCAAACCATATGAGTTGTTTTGTTCTTATGTCGTCCACAATTGTGTATTCTGCTCCCATAATCTCCCTTACTCTGTTGTTGGTTATTTGTTCTCTTTTCGATTTTCCAGCAGATCTCCTCCAGTAATCCATTTCGGTCGCTAATAGCATATTCTCTGTTCTGCTTTTCAATTGCCATACTTCGCTTCCGTAAGTTATTATGCTTTTCACTACCGTATTATATATGTTCTTCTTATTAGCTTTAGAGATTCCTTGATCCCACAGTACACCATTCAACATAGATAGTGCCCTTCTGCCTTGCATTATTCGATCTTTTATACCCTCGTCGAGTTTTCCATAGTTAGTTATTTTTAATCCGAGATATTTATATTTGTCACAGTTTTTTATCACGCTTCCATCCTCTAAGACTATGTTCTCTTGTGGCCCCCCTACAGTCATACATTCAGTTTTGGTGATATTTACCTCCAACCCCCATTTCTTATACTCCTCTATCAGCTTCCTTGCCATATATTCAAGGTCGTCGTGATATTGGGCTATAATAGGGTATGTAGGGTGTCATCATTTATTAGGGGGATTCCCATTCCTCTACACTTAAGCATCCATTTTTTTAGTGCTTGTTGCAGGTATATTTTGAATAGTATAGGAGATAGGCAACATCCCCGCTTGAGGCCTTTTGTAATTTTTATGCTTTCTGACAATGAGTGTCGTATTTTTATTCTAGCTGTGGTGTTCTGGTATAAGTTCTTAACTGCTTTAAGTAGGTTGACATTTATATTAGTTATTTCCAACGTTTCCCACAATTTATTTAATGGTATGCTGTCATAAGCCTTTTGGAGGTCTATATATAGTAAGTGAAGAACTCTTGATCTTTTGCCGTTTTTTTCTCTAAGACCTGTCGACCTGTGTTATGGTAAACAGATGATCCACAGTAGACCTTCCCGCTCTAAAACCCCGCTCTATATCTGTCATCATTGACATAAATTAAACATGTTGACCAAATAGTTATTAGACTGAAATCATAAATTTGAAATGTTTTTGTGCTAAAAGTTCGACAGAAACTGTTTTATCGACATTTTTTGCATAAAAATGAATGATTAATTTAAAAAAATAAACATTTCCCAAATTTATTATTTCAGTGAAATAACTATCTACTCAACGTGTTTATTTTTCGTCAATCATCACATGTATTGACTATTCCCATTCTAAATATCTTGAGAACGGTTGCTCGTAGCGATTTTTACAAAGAGATATTTTTTACGTTAAAGCCATTGAGATGTATATTTTTTCACTCGGTGGTTTTATACAGGTACGGGGACAAAAAGTTATTACGCTTCAAAACAGTCAAAACACATGTAACTGGCGCCCTCTACTAGTAGGAGTCATATTGATATCAAAATCAAATTTGTCATGTCAAAAAACTCCCATACACCAATTTTCATCCAAATATTGACGTTACTTCAGAAATTATTTGGAAAAAATCGAAATAAAAATGAAACTTCTGCACCCTGTATCTCCGAAACTAAGCATTTTAGGACATACATTTATACGAATTTTTTTACTTATTTTTTTCTGCAGAATATGCTGCTGATGTTTCCGGAATACAGTTCGGACCACCCTGTATAAGTTCCAATTATTGTCAAATATATAGCACACTTACTGCTACACTCGTATGTGTTAGCGGTATGTTTTACTTAAATTATACTACTAATATTTTATTTGTTTTAGTTATTTTGTTGTTTATTATCATTATTACAGTTGGGGGTTGGAACCGTTGGTGTTACAACAGCAAAATAAAATACTAATTCATCACAATACACCAAAACATTTTACTTTTGTTCTGGATGCGCGTACCACTAACCATGTTAGCATTATCAGCAGATTCATGGCTATTATTCACACATTATATTAATATTTAGTATTATCCTTGTTCATAAGATTTTTACTACGAGTATTCAATAGTAAAAAATAACGATTAAAAGATATTTAAAATGATTTATTCATTGAAAATAATTTAACTCATTGTGCTCGTTATGTTTTTTTTATTGGGACTGAATCAATTGATGTTTTTATAATGTCAATAAAGTGTGTAAACCTTAACGAAGTTTCAAGTCTGTCGAGAACCGTTGGGATATTCCAATATTCCGTCTGTACCACTTTTGATTATTTGTTCCTGTAATTTCTCAGTAACAGTAAACGAATTTGTGTCGGTTTATTTTTACCATCAGCGTCGTTTCAGCAGAAACACTGATTACAGAAAAAATCTGTACTTTACTTATTACAATATTTACACATTTTTATCATCTCATGGGATTTAATGAAGTAATGAGGAAAATAATAAACAGTTTTTTCATAATAACTGGGTTTTTTAAAAATTAAATGTTTTGTCCCAGGTATCACTCTAGAAGAAATCACGCCAGTTTTTGTTGTGTCGGCATTTAATATGAATCGATGTCTCCATATATTCATCAGAAATCCTGATCAAAGAAAAAATCTGGACTTTACTTATTACATTATTGACACTTTTTATAATCTTATGAAATTAGCTAATATGGAAAATACCTTTTCCGGTATAAAGTGTATTTTAATAAAATAAATTATATATTATATTTTGTCCAAATTTTTGGAAAGGAAGGAAGAAATATATATAGGTATAGTTTATCTGAAGTCAGTTGGGATAGATTGGGACTCGGGACTAAGAAAATTAGAGTCTCACTACTTCCAATTGACTTCGGAAATACTATAATAGTGGGGTTAAAATATAGCTTCAAAGACGAACTTTATAGATATTTCTGATATTATTAGATATGTTTAGGTTACGTCGAATTTTCTTGGAGACATCCTTTCCTAAAGAATTTCTAAAAGAGGGAATGTTATCTTCGTCGGTACACATTTCGAACAACACAGATGAAAATGGATATTCTCTAAAGATTCCTTATTATTATTATTACTAACTACGAAGACTCGCTCTTTGATAAACCGTCGCACTAACTCGATTCCGAGAGTTTCTACACAATAGGATACGCAGAAGATTTAATTGTACTCAATGGAAAATTCAAAGGCATCCTGCGTCTAAATACAGTTGGACCTTAGAAGAATTCAAAACTATGTGTGGAGAAATTCCTCTTTGTCAACTCCAAAAATATTGATATGGTTCTTTTAATTAAGAAATTTAGCCAAGTGGCCCAGCTGAAGGTACCTTTAAATTAACATTAATAAATGCAAAATTAAGCTTGGTATGGGAGGTTAAATACCTTGGTCTTGGTGTGACCTTTGATGCAATACTTAACTAGATTCTTTACATAGAATAAGGACTGAGAAAAGTGGATGCATCCCGTAATATCTGTAATAACAGGTATGGGAGCCCCAGGTCTGATGTGGACAAACCAGACACCGCGTTTGGCATGAGGTTGTAAAAATGACACCTCTCCTATAGGCATGTCCAGATGGCATTTCTCCGAAGTCTGCCTTTACCAAGCAGTACGAGAGTTACACCAATGCAATGGAGAAAATGAGAGCGTATCATGATGTAATTAATATATTCACAGAGCGATAAAAAAGGACTGTAAACTATTTTCACGAAGCCTGAAAATGATAGGTAAATGGGTCATATCCTATCGGTAGAAGGCAATCATATGGCAGTCAGGGAGAATAAGAGATATATCTAGCAGAAAACAAACGGATCAAAGCATCGCAGAGTCTTAACTGATAGTAGGTAATCACTTTTATCTATATAAAGATTCAAAATAACTACTGGGTCTGGAAGGAATACCAAAAAGCATCCATTAGTTTTGGTTAACGGACACGCACAAGTTATTATCATTAATCCAGGCGCACAAGGTAGTGACAAGAAAAAATACTACAATAAAAAAACATATGAGTTATTAGTTATAAGTTATTATTATTAATCCAGGCGCACAAGGTAGTGACAAGAAAAAACACTACAACAAAAAAACATATGAGTTATTAGTTATAAGTTATTATCATTAATCCAGGCGCACAAGGTAGTGACAACAAAAAAAAACACTACAACAAAAAAACATATGAGTTATTGACTAAGAAGGCAGCCGATTAAATATGTTAGAACTGACCCTCCGCAGAATATTGCCTATCGCAGCGATGGGAGATAGACTTAACGACCTTACCTGTGACCTTACTAAGAAGTACTAGGATGAAATGCAAAAAGAGTTGCAAACGAGTTAACGAAATTTTGCAGTAACCAGTAATTAATGTTCAAAAACAGTCTTTGAATTACAAGTGAAATACTACATTAGATTCTTAGAGGTGGCTTTCGGCCTGATCCACTGCGACCTTCTCAGATCTATTGTGGTCCTCTTCTGATCCTTAGATTACATTCTCCAGTCCTATTCTTTTCACAAAGTTTAGCAACTTGGAGACTGAACCCTCCATGTAGCTACTTGGCAATGGCCTATCATTGCCTATTACCGGGAACCGCACATTTACCAGGCTGTCACACCGACATAAAATGTGTTCTGACGTTTCTTCTTCAGATTGGCAGAACCTACACATAGCTTCGTCTGTCAATCCCATCAGCTTTAGATGCCTATTTAGCTTACAATGCCCTGTTAGTAGACCTACTACAGCTTTGACTGTCTTTCTGTCCTTGCTTATCAAGTCTACCGTGAATTTTGGCGAACGTTCTACAATGAACCTTTTCGCCTGTCTGCCCTGGTGAGTTTATCCACCATTCTAGAGATTTGTTGGCCACCCATCGCTCCGTGGCCATTCTCATGACCGCCTTTGCAACGCCGCAGAAGGGTTCTGGGCCTATGAATGGCATTGATGAGCCTTGCTTGGCCCTTTCATCTGCCTTTTCGTTACACTTGTGACCCTCGTTCCCTGGCACCCAGGCCAACGTAACAGTGCTACGTTCGCCCAAAGTATTCAGAGCACGCACACAGTCCCCCACTAGTCTAGAATTGACCTCCGTGGAGCTGAGTGCCTTTAGCGCCGCTTGGCTGTCTGTGAAGATCGCCACAGAACGATTTGTTCTTTGTTGCCTTATTATTTCTTCTACACAATAGTGGATTGCCGTTATTTCTGCCTGGAAAATTTGACATCCTTGGATAGGCTTACGTGGAAGGATCTCCCTTGTTTCGGCCCTACTATTCCAGCTCCTACGCCTTCTGACGTTTTTGAGCCGTCTGTATACCAGGTTGCCTCAGCTTGAATGGGTACACCTTTACTCCAGTCTTCCCTTCCTGGTATGGTTATATTAAATTTGTTGTTGAAGCTATACCTAGTAGCTGTTGCATCAATTGGTAATCCCAATACTTTGTCTGCTTTTAGCTCTTCGATTAGCTTCTGGTTTGCAGCACTATGCGTTTGGCTTATGTGCTGCTGACCGTGAATTAACCTGTGCATGACAGATCTGGCTTCGCCTTGTATGAAAATATGTAGTGGTGGTAAGTTCAACAAGACTTCCATCGCATTTGTAGGAGTGGTTTTTATGGCCCCAGTTACACACAGACACGCAAGCCTTTGTGTGGAACTTAACAGCCTTACCGCACCCACTTGCGATGTCTTTGTCCACCACGCCACCGACCCGTAGGTTATCATGGGTCTTACTACCCTTGTGTATAGCCATAGAGTCATTTTAGGGTTAAGTCCCCAGTTTTTTCCACACATCCTTCTGCACCTACCTAAAGAGATGGCAGCCCTCTGTGTTGCTTTCGCTATGTGAGTATTCCATGTAAGCCTTTGATCAAAAAATATCCCAAGATACTTTGTTTCTTTGGCAAATGAAATCTCCGTTTCTCCTAGCACTGGTGGTTTTAGGCCTTTTGGTGCTATCTTTTTTGTAAAATTGACAATTTGTGTTTTCTGAGCATTGACTGTCAGTCTCTCTTGTTTGCACCACTTGTCAACTTTGTTTAGGGCTGTCTGCATTCTTTCTGATATCATACCAGCAAACTTGCCCCTGACCACAATTACGATGTCGTCTGCATATCCTAGGCAATAAAAACCTTGTGTGGACAGTTCGTTGAGGAGGTCATCTACCAAGGTTGCCCAAAGTAGAGGAGATAACACTCCTCCCTGTGGACAACCTCCACCCGCTACTGCTTTGATAGTAGCTTGCCCTAGAGTGGAAATCACTATCCTGTTTTCTAAGGCGGCCCTTATCCATCTACATACCACTGCAGGTGTACCTCTTCTACTCATTGCATTTACTAGTGAGTCGGTAGTAGCATTATTGAATGCTCCCTCAATATCTAAAAAAGCGGCCATTGCTATTTCTTTGTCCTCTATCGACTTTGAAATAAGCCTATTTAAATCATCTAATGCAGCATCCGTGGATTTACCTGGTTGGTATGCATATTGACGATTGCTTAGGGGACTATCCCTTAGCACTTCGTCCCTTAAAAACCTATCCAAGAGCCTCTCTAGCGTTTTCAGTAGGAAGGAGGATAGGCTTATCGGTCTATATGACTTTGGTGTAAAGTCCGATACCTTGCCTACCTTAGGAAGATATATGACCTTAACCTTTTGCCATCTTTCTGGTATGACTCCCCATGCCAGGCTAGCTTTGAGAATCTTACATATGTGAGGTATTAATTCCTCTATTCCCATCTGTAATAGTATGGGATATATACCGTCTGTACCCGGAGATTTATACGGCTGGAATTTATTTATTGCCCATCTAATTCTACTTGGTCTGGTAACTTCTGTGGCAATTTTCCAATCCACAGGCCTTGGCCTGGCCAGCCTTGGGTCTAGGTTGGTTTGCCTAGTAGAGTCCCTCAGAATTAGCGAGGCCGGAAAGTGAACTTTTACTAATTCTTTAAGAGACTTTCTTCTTTAGTTTCTGTATAAGTGCCATCAGCTTTCTTAATGAAACCTATTTCCTTGATGGATGCCCCATCTTTTGCCAGGACTTTATGGATACGAGAGCATGCCGGGACATCTGTAATTTCCTCGCAAAACTTTCTCCATGAATTCCTTTTGGCTTTTCTAATTTCTTTATTGTATTGCGTGAGCTAATACCTGTAGGTAGCCCAATCTTGGTTGCTTTTGGCCTTGTTAAAGAGGCTTCGAACTTCCGATCTTAACCTCTTCAAGCCGTTGCTCCACCAGACTGTATTGCTACCCGTGTTTTTCTTAGTTTTTTTCTGGACAGTTTTCATGATAGGCCGCCACAATTGCTTCGCTTACCCTTTCCACTGCCGAGTTTAGTGCTTCTACGCCCTTTATCTGTTCCGTATTACCGTCTAGATACCTACTGAGAAACATTCTAAATCCTATCCAGTTTGTATCTCTTGGGTTACGGTATTTGATTTCTGACGGAAAGATATTAAGGTTAAACCGAATATGTCTGTGGTCCGAACACGACGGTTCGTCCGACACATGCCAGTTTGTTATGTTATCACTTACCTTGCCTGTGCAAAGAGTTAAATCTAAAACTTCCTTACGAGCCCTAGTGACAAACGTAGGTTTATTTCCTATATTGGATATTAGTAAACCCTCAGATAAGATGAAATTTAAAAAAGACTCACCTCTAGTATTAATGTTAGTGCTGACCACACGGTATGGTGTGCGTTAGCGTCACATCCTATAATGAGATGTATTCCTTTTTCTAGGCAGAATGCAACGCAGGCAGAATGTACGTCGCTTATAATGCTAGGTGGACATTGAGCTTCATCGCCAGGGAAGTAGTCTGAGCATATCACCATTCTCTTTTCTCCTTCTTCCGTGGTTAGTGTTAGAATAGCTGTAACTACATCATCGGTGCAGAGCACCGGTATTAGTGTACAATCTACTCTATTACTATGAATTATGCACGCTCTTGGTCTTATGGGCCCAGGCGTGCATAAAACCTTACCTTGTTTAGATGATAGACCAGCAATTTTCTCGCCTATCCTCCAGGGTTCCTGCAGGAGGGCCACATCAATGCCTTCTTGTTCCATCCTTCTGACCAGCGTTGCTGAAGCAGCTTTTGCGTGCTGAAGTTTGGCCTGCAGGATCCTTATTTCTCTCTTCACTGCGAAGAGTTGGAAGGGTCAGGTTTACAGGACTCTTTCTCCCCGATGGATTCCGCGAGCTCTTGGACCAATGTCCTTTTGAGCGGGCTGGTTCCATCCAGAAGAGGTTCTTCCTCCACCTGAAACATCGGTAGGGATTGCTCCCCTTTTACATTACAGGTAGTTGCGTCTGGGTTTTCCCGCGACACTGTTGTCTTCTCTTCTTTGGGCCGGAAGGTCACCCTTCCCATCCCGTAGAAGGGAGACATTTGGTGTTCCTGGAGAGCCTCTCTTGAACCTTGGTCCATCGAGAAGGTCCACAGAACCCCCTTGTCTGAGGGTTTACTGCCCCAGATAGTCCACAGATGCGTCCTGAGGCTATGGTTACTTATTCCCAATCTCTTGAGAATCCTTTTAGCCTCAAGACGCTCCCCGTCTTTTTCGTCCGGTATGAAGACGACACATGCGTTGGGCCTGGGTATTTCATCCCCCTCCAGCACCGCAAGAGAGGCACCCTCCCACGGCGCTAGAGACGGAACGACCTCCTTTACCCACTTCGCAGTAGTGTCATCCGCACAGATTAATTCCAGGAATCCCGGCTTGTACGTGCCCCTCAGAAATCGGACCTGTAGTTCTCTTTCCGGAATCGCTTCGTACACAGTCAAGATGGATTTCTGGACTGCCATAAGCTTGTCCGGTTCCATCCTGACTTCCGGGAAACCCTTATGTACCACCGCTAACCTAACGGAAGCAGCAGCTTCGCTATAAGACACACCTTCGGTTTTTGGCCTTTTCCTCTTGCGTTGGCTTTCAGGTGGTGTGCCTTGGTCAGACCTTGGCCTTTTTGGCCCTTCGGTCGGTGGTTTTACACAATTTGTCATGGCCCTTGAAGGCTTTGACGGCTCCTCTGTTGCCCTTTCAGCAGCTTTGACAAAGTTGGCTTTGATTACGGCCCGTTTGGCCTGTATGTAATCTTGGCCTTCTTTTACTCATCTGGTGATTTTAGCTTTAGAGATGCCAGATAGCTTAGCAGCCCTGATTTCTGCATCTGTCATGAGATCTACGTCTTCCGTCGCAGTTACTCTGACAGACTTAGTAGCTCCTTGAGCGTGGGAGGATTCCTTTGAAGTTCCCGGCCTTTCGGCTTGTGGAATTTCTCTGGAAGTTCCCTGCTTTTCAGCTTTAGGAACCTGTTTTGTGGCCCTTGAGTTACCATGTCCCTCAGCTTTGGTTACTTTTGGCCTTTTGTTGTATTTTTTTACCTTTGAGATTTATTATCCATATTGGTCCCACGAGAAGCTAGGGAAAGGAAGTCCACCTCCGCAGAGCCCCGCATACGGAGGTAAGGTCTAGATCCGATAGGGTGCGACCTGTTGCCCCAAAAGAACCGTTCGTGACAGCTATAACCCTAGTGCCATCCAGCCTTCGCCTCGGTGTCTAACAGCTTAGCTTGGGAGATGTTTATCGACTTCCCGGTTTAGATCCACTGAGTTCAGTTTCAACAGGGCCACCTCGTGAAGGATGTGATCAGAGATCACATACTCTCAATCATTGTTGAGAGTACCCAGCGGTCTTGGGAGGGTTCATGGAGGTGCAATGTCCTAAGACTCTCCGTGCAGGAACCTTCTCCCCTGAAACTGAGTTCCTCAACCCCAAGTGAAATACTAACCGGATTTTGCCCACTCAGTAAACACATCTACAAAATGAAGTCATGAGATACATCACTCTGCAGAAGCGAGATGTAAACAAATCTAAGGATGTAAACGAGAGAATGTATTATACGTGTGTAGACTCTCGTTGATCAGAGAGTCCAATAGTTCAATCCCGGTCTACTCTAGCAAATTTGCGTTAGACACCCTTGAGTGGCACAGCGACATTCTTTACAAAATTTGGCTAGTGGTTAGTGGGCCTAGTGACGATGTGTATCTTCCAGGGAGGATGCACAAGTAGCTCAATCCTAAGGAGGCCTAAGTGGATTGCACTTCTTCCATGGATCACATGAGATTAGATCTTTCAATTAATTTTAACTAAGTCCGTCTCAGTTTTTACTATCACCATCTAATTCCTATTTTTAAAAAATAGTACCAATTTTATATTACTCTGACCGATAGTGTTTTCCTAGTATGAAACTGGTTACATGAGAAGAATCAAGTTTGGCAATCACTATATTATGCATCTCAAAATAAGTATAGATATCAGTAATGTACTTAAATATTCTTCGGATAAAATGTTGGGGATATAGATAACACTAAGACATTGGTATTAATTAGTATGTTTTAAAATTATAGATATTATTTACCACAATGGAATAATATCTTATATATATAACAAACAAAACTTAAAACAAATTTCGAAGAAGTTCATGAACTAGATATCTATAGATGTTCTTGTGATGGGAAAAACCATTGTATAGTTAACCCGCTGCATTTTTTACAAGTAAATAATTAGCGGTTGTATTTCTTATCTAAATTATTCTTCTTTTTTATTACAAACTTTGTTATCCAGGTACCCTATATACTACAAATCAACAATTAAATTTCTCCAATAATATATCATACATAGATCGTAATTATTACATATTAAAAATACACCTTCGCGTTTGTAATCAAGACGTTCTTATTTCTTTTCTTGTTTACTATTGTTTCATATGTTGCAATTTCAAAAGCTGTCACTGAACCGTAAACCAAAACACAACATCATGGGAAAACCCCTGAGACTTCAAAAAAGCAACGTTTGTAATAGGGTAAGTCGTTGGTAAGTGTACGTACTTCGCCATTAAAATGCAGTTAATATCAAGTTTCTGATATAAATTTTAATTGGGCAAATAAAACTCAATGCAAATAATAATTAATTTTATTTAAATATAAAAATATTAAGACTATAATTTCTGTTTTAAGATTTAAAAGAGATTTTATACAGGGTGTTTCAAAAAACATGTGCCATCTCTCATGGGGAGATTCCTCACGTAAAAATAAGATTTATTTTTCATATAAACATAGGTCCGATTCTGCCTTAGATTGATTCTGCTTTGTTTCGTAGCTACAGGGTGTTAAAATCTTTCGATATTTTTTATAATTCTCTTATAAGAGAATAAGTAATAATAATATACTATAGTATACTATATATACCCAAGCAGCATTTGGACGTCGGGACAACGTTGTGTCACGCGACCAAACGTCGGGGCGCAACGTCGGCACAACCTCGTGCCAACCCTAGTCTGCACTAGTTTGGAGAATAATTTTTGGGTCGAAACGACGTTGGATACCGACGTTGGCTAGAAGCCTAATTTAGTACAAATTGCAACGTTGTTTAAAATCCTAATTCACAGAAATACAAAACTAATATGGCGTCTAAGTCGCGTTTTATCCTAAATTGGGATAATTATAGTAAAAATATTATATTTATAATTTAGTTAGAGACATATGTCAGATGGCAGTGAAGGAAAACAAAACAAAAGTATTTAAGTGTGGAGGATGTTTGAAGATCATAATTATTGAAACACTTTAACCGACTCTGTAACTCGTTACCCAAGGTAAAAAGTTAAACGCAAACAACTTTATTGATAAATGTATTGTTTCTACTTTAAAAAATACTAATGGGCCTTGAAATTAAAGAAGTTTTAAAAATTTTCTTGAATTTTTTTTTTAGTAAAATGAGAATAATTTATTCGCATTCGAAAAAATTGTTTCCGCGTATTTTTTAGGGTCAAATATTTCAAGTTAATGTATTCAAAAAGCAGGAATTGCTATTTTAAGAACGAAACATTTTCTTATTTAACAACATGGCGGCTTTAACTTTGTTGTTTTGGAGATTAAGATGGAGTAGTTCGAGTAGTCGCATACTGGACTAATAAAGTCGCAGTTCGGCCTTAACAGGTAGTATACTAGTCGCAAGATTGCCTAATTTAGTCATTCTAGAGTCTAGCTTGTGCCGCCCTCTATAATCTAAATAAACGAGGAAGTGTCGGTAATATATGTCGATGTATATTTAAATTTAGTTTTATATGTACCTTTCTTATGTCCCATTTTAATTAAGTTTTTTTTTTATAAAAACAAAAACAGCACTGAACTGTCTGACTGAACAGAACAATGAATTGAAAATTTAAGATTTAAGGTTATGGTTCAATACAGTTGCAAAAAGGTAGTGACTCTACGTCCTACCAACGTAAGAATAAGGAAATCTAAACAACGTTGGAATTAGTAAAACAGACGACGTTTGCATAACGTTGGAATAGGTCCTGAAACTGACGTCGGAAAACTCTATATTATCCAACGTTGTAACTACGTTGTCCAAATCACCTAAAGATCACTTAAGCAAAAAAGGTTACAAGACAACGTTTATTCGACGTCGCAGAAGCTTCTACTTTGCTGTAGTACTAGTCCAACGTCGGCACAACGTTATAAAAACGTTTAAATTTATTTTAATACCCAAGGTAGGGAGCTAACTATTTTTTGTAACTAATCCAACGTTGTGTTAGTGTAGTAAACATGTGGTCGCAAGTCGTGAAAATGCTACTTGGGTAATATAGTAATAATATACTAATAATATAATATAGTATACTATATATTACTTTATATATATAGTATACTATAGTATTATTATTATATAATTATATATATATATATATATATATATATATATATATATATATATATATATATATATATATATATATATATATATATATATATATATATATATATATATATATATATATATATATATACTATAGTATACTATATATACTATATATATAAGTAATAACTCTCTATAAGTACTTTTAGTGATTCCACTAAAATTTTGAGGGTAAAAATTAATATAAGTGCTACATATTTTATTGCTAAAAAAATGTCGATAAATCCATCAGGGACGTGCAACGTGCATATAGGTTACCACTAGAATATTTTTCAAAAAAAAACATGCGCCACTGACTTTTTTCTTTTGATTTCAAAATTGCGTAGGCCGTTTAATGCCTATTAAAAGTTATCTATTGATATTTTGTCGAATTGAATAATCACAATAAATAAAATAAAAATAAAATTAATAAATTAGGTATTTTGCCTAATTTATTATTAAATATTATTATTATTAGTCCAACTTACATCAATTTCAAATAAAAAAAATAATGGTATTTAAGATAATTACAAAAAAACTAATTTTAAAAAAGTTTTAACATCCTGTAACTCTAAAACTATGCATTTCCATACAGGAATACAGTTTATAGGAACTTTTTTTCATATTTTTTGATGAAGAATCAATGAGTACTTATTTAAAACTTTCGGAGGTTGTAATGATAAAATACATATTTTTTTTAAAGGTTGCTATTAGACTTGGATCCAGGCAAATTAATAAAATTGCGTTTATCTCATCAAGGAGGCCGAATTCGACAAAATATCAAGAGACAACTTTTAATCGGCATTAAACTGCTTACACTATTTTGCTAACAAGAGAAAAAAAGTCAGTGGGGTACATGCTTTTTTTAGAAAAATATTCAAGTGATAACCCATATGCATGTCCCTTGTGAATATGTTGACACTTCTTAAGTTTTTTAAATATGTCGCATTTATAGTAAGTTTTACCCTCAAAATTTCATTCGAAACGCTAAAAGTACTTGGAAGAAAATTATAATAAATCGAAAAAATATTAAGAATTTAACACCTTGTAGCTACGAAACAAAGCAGAATCGGACCTATGTTGATATGAAAAACAAATCTTTTTAAATTTTTACGTGAGGAATCCCCCCACAAGAGATCGCACATGTTTTTTGAAACACCCTGTATAGAATGTTGCATGGGTAAAACACAAAATAAAAAATCTCATATAACTTTTTAATTTTTTATTAAGGTTCCTGTATTTTTCATTATGTAACTTTTTCGAATTTGACAGAAAGTAATCTCACAGTAGTTAAATTTAATATTTTTTAGTAAAAATATGGTGGTATGGTTAAAAATTGACTTTATAGAAATAAAACTTCTGATGTTTGTTCATGTATATATACATGATACAATCGAAAAAAACGGCGTCGCACACGGTTGAGGAATGGCAATCGAGATAATTTTGGCGAGGTCAAGCCCTAGACGTCATTTACTTCGCCCGTAATCTTCCTAATTTATTATCGATTTTCATTCCCCAGCCATCTTTGACGCCGTTTTTTTTTCGATCATACAGTAGATAGAAAATATTAAATAGAAACCGTTCAAACATATTTTCAGATTCACTATATCAGATTAGCAATGGTTCACAATGGTAGCTTAAATATAATAGAGGTGTCTGAATGGTCTGAATCTATATTAATTAGATTCATTTAATCCTTTGTTTTTAAGTTTAGGTTGTGGTTTAGGCCATCCAATATTCCGTGAACATAGAACCACTACGTATTTTTTGAAACAAAATAAGTTAATTGAACATAACTTAGAGGTGGGCAAAGATTGAACGAGTCGTTCATTTGAACGAGTATTAAAAATGAATTGTGAGATTCGATTCATTGTTTGCAATACGGTTCGTTCAATTGAATCGTGGCCAGCACGGATCCATAACATTTGAACGATGAGCCGTAAAAAAGAATCGTGAGGATTGAATCGGATCACAATGCGATTGTTGATTCAAAGACTCGTGAGAATTGATTCATTGCTTATAATACGGTCCGTTCAATTGAATCGTGGCCAGCACGGATCCATAAGATTTGAACGATGAGCCGTATAAAAAATCGTGAGAATTGAATCGGATCACAATGCGATCGTTGGTTCAAAGAGTCGTGAGAATTGATTCATTTCTTACAATACGGTTCGTTCAATTGAATCGTGGCCAGCACGGATCCATAACATTTGAACGATGAGCCGTAAAAAAGAATCGTGAGAATTGAATCGGATCACAATGCGATTGTTGGTTCAAAGACTCGTGAGAATTGATTCATTGTTTATAATATGGTCCGTTCAATTGAATCGTGACCAGCACGGATCCATAAGATCTGAACGATGAGCTGTATAAAGAATCGTGAGAATTGAATCGGATCACAATGCGATTGTTGGTTCAAAGACTCGTGAGAATTGATTCATTGTTTATAATATGGTCCGTTCAATTGAATCGTGACCAGCACGGATTCATAAGATCTGAACGATGAGTCCATATCAAGTTCATTTCGCTTTTAAAAATTAACCAAGGCATGTGTTGACATGAGTCAAAAAACAAAATGTTCAAGAGACATATGGTTCTGATTGTTTTAAGGTTAGGCTAAAAATCTAAAACAATCCTTCAATTAACCCTATACCTCGTGCGTCTCAAAAGTGGCTCACCCTTATAACTTTTTTATTTTTTCAGTTAAAAAACCACCTGGCAAAATGTCACCTTTTAACATTTTCGCATATGATTTATTTTAAATTATAACTTGCGGTTTGTAATGAAAATTTGACTCGAAATACCAAGTGTGTGATATCAAATTATTCGTAAAAAATGCCTTTTTCCAAATATGCTAATGAGCCACCCTCGTTCCATTTGAAAAAATTGAGATATGATTAAAAATACGATTTGAGCATTTTCTAACTGGCCAGGACAAGACACTAAAAACATTAGACGTTCAAATCTATTTTTCCAGGGCTCCTTGATTAAGAATTAGTATTTTTAACATAGCCACTCTGGATTGAATTTTAAAATATGATTTTTTATTAAGCGAAAATGTCAAAACTTGACATATGATGTGTCATTCTATTCAGGATGTCATTTTCTATCGAATAAAGTACAAAAAATACCCATGATGCCATTTAAAAATCAAAAGTTGCAGTTATTTCCGGTGAAACAGGAAGTGGCCGAAAACAATTGAATACGTCAATCAATCCTAATTTATGTCATATACTAACATACCAAATCTCGTTTTTTATCTAAAAAAATAAAAAAGTTATAGGGGTGAGCCACTTTTGAGACGCACCCGGTATAATAAGCCAAATACTAAAGTTTATAAAAAAAGTGAGTTTATGAATTAAGTTGATAGATTTAAACACAGTTTGCTACAAAAATTAATGAAAATAGGGCTAAATTTAAAAAAAAATATACTTAATACTTTAAGATTGACGAAAAATTTTGGCGTTCTGTTTTTTTGGCATCTGAGTGTAATTATAAATATTATGTGAACTTCAGGTGAATTACATACAATTTAATATAAAAAGAATTCCAAAAGCTGGCGATTATTGGATTGCCTTTGTACTTTCTAATCAAATATGTAAATTCCATATTAGTAATTCGTTAATCTTAATCCGCTTGGTACTTCAAGGAATATGCGGTATTTTTCAAACGAGTCATTTATTCCGCATAGAAAGCAGAAAACTGATCAAAACTATTATTTCACACGGTCAAGAAAACTTTGCCGTTCGTAGAAACAACATAAATATATTATTAATCTTTGATCTGGCATAATTGAATCTTTAGAGTGCTAAGAATGTTGGATTTTACCCGCCGCAAACGGTACCTTCAACCGAAAGGTACCATTCTGCCATTGCAGATGTCGAAAATCGGATGGTGATATCATAATTTTAAACATCCATATACATTTGTGTTAGCTTTGTCATTAAAAGAATATAAAATAAACACTAAACAAGATTGATGGCTATTGTTATTGAGATTTATTGTAAAGTTTCCCCATATATTAAATAAATCATAGTAGCTATATTGTTATGGAGAAATTTTGAACCTTTTGTTTTGTCTTGTTTAAACCTCATTATTTTATTTTCATTGTTGTAGCGAGCAATTTTTATAAAAGGGCTTAGACACTTAAGTTATGTCCGTTAAACTTTGTTTTTTTTTATAAAAATATACTCAGAAGACTATAAAACTATTTTTTAAATGGAATCCTCCATTTTTTATTAATCCTCAAAAATAATGCCTACATATACTCTTCGTATAAAGTTGTCTACTCCCAATTTTAATAATAAAAAAACGGTGCCCAGATGGCTTTGAAAAATTTAAAATGCTATTGATAGGGTGAGTCTTAAATAAGTGCAAATATTTTCAGGTCTGGTAGATCTCGATAAAAGGAACAAATAACTAAAGAATACAAGGACATGTAACGCCCATATACGGGCTGCAGCAGAATTTGTGACATTAGACGCCATTTTTAAGGAAGTAACGAATGAGTCATCATCGCAGCGACAATTTTAGCGATTTTTAATAGTTTGTTGTGTGTAGTGAACTTTGTATAAACTTTATTACAATGGTAATTTGTTCAGCTTTCAAATGTAAAAGGCGTAATGCTAAGAAAGAGCCAGGGGTTACGTTTCATAGGGAATAAAACAGTCCACACCGCCTTTTTAGCGTTTTTTTATTGAATTCGATAATTATTTTTCTGATATGATACGCAGTTGATAATATTATGTACTACCTATATGTACGTCTATACTAGTTTTGTATCTTTTGTTAACGTTTTAATACGTTCTTTTCGTAATTAATTAGTATGATACCACCGCATACACCATAGGCGTAGTCAACACATTTATCAAAAATATAAATATCGCTTCAAGCAGCTATATATGTTAAGAAAAATATGTGCCACGGGCCACGGCACTGTTTGGAAGAATGGTAACAGTTTGGTCTCGGGTCTTTAGTCAATGAAAGGAACATATTTTCTCTTTAACGTTCTTCAAATAAGTCCAAAATAACAGAGTTATTCAAATTTGAAAATTAAAAAAAAATATTTATTTTACCTACCTGATTTTTAACCTACCTTATTTTTCTGTATTTGCATCCCTTTTAGAGCCGTAACCATGGAGTAAAGCCCTAACCATAGTAATATTAGAGATTAAGAAATTATTCTGGGAAAAATTTTGCGATAACCAGGCAGTTCTAAAAAGTTTTCTAAGATATACAGGAAAATTTAAAAGAAAATGCACGATTTTCAATATATTTTTTTTGTGAAAAAAACTCATAGACCTAAAACCGGAAGTACTAGAGTCTTGAAAATATTCTAACCAAATGGTCTCCGTCTACGTTAATTATGTCCCAAATGTTCAGACATTTCCTTATCCTTTTAGCTACATCGAAATTCTTCATGGAGGGACACCTCGTATATCCGCAATATTTTTTGCATCACCCGGTATACTCAAATTTAATTCAAATTATATTTCTTCCATTGATATTAAGCTAAAAGCTAAGATGAGTTTTAAGCTAAAACTATTTTATTTAAGTTTCAGTCGCGAATTACCTATGTTTTTTTAGGGAACTTATTGTTGACTCACCCCGTATATATCAATATAAAATTTTAAAATTGGAATAGTGCGTCATCTAGCGATTAACTTCTCAAATTGTATAGACGAAGATTGTAAACTCTGAAATTTAGTATTTCGGGCATTTCAATCGTTTCAATGACAATTTTGACGTAACGGATTTTGACAACTACAGAAGAGGGGGGATTTCTTTTCAAGAAAACTCGAAGATTCTGGAAAAGAAAACGTGCGCGAGTTTGTGCATAAACAATTTTAAAGTTTTGTGTTTTTTCCAATTGTGCATAAAGGGTGCTTGTAAAATATGGATCAGGTGTGAAATTTTGTATATAAGTATTCAAAGTTATGTTTTTTTTCATGTTTATTATTGAATTGATATAGGTAGCCTCTCTGAAAGACAAGGGAAATGCCGCACTGGCCGAAAACAAATTAGAAGATGCGATACGATACTATACAGAAGCCATTAATCTGGACCCTAAGAATGCAGTCCTATACTCAAATAGATCTGCAGCGTATGCAAAAGCTCATGACTACGAGTTGTCTTTAGGTGATGCTGAAAAGGCTGTGGAATTAAAACCTGATTGGGGTAAAGCTTTTTCCAGAAAAGGTACCGCTCTAGCTTATTTAGGAAGGTATGATGAAGCTATAGAGACTTATGAAAAGGGTATACAGTTAGATCCCAATAATAACCAATTAAAAGAAGGTTTATCGGAAGTAAGTACAATAAGATTGGTATTTTTTTAAAATAATATATATTTTCTACTAGGTTAGGGCTCAAAAAGCAGCTAAAAGTAAAGGTGGCTTTCCAAATATATTTGCTGGTCCAAATATTATTCCTAAACTTAGAGCTGATCCCAGAACTGCAGAATATTTAAATGATCCTGAATATTTAGCCTTATTAGCTCAACTTCAAGCCAATCCACAAATGATGGGAGCTAAACTTCAAGATCCTAGGATACTTACTACTTTAGCTGTTTTAATGGGTTTAGATACAAGTAAGTATGTAATAGAGTTACAATGAAAATGTGAGTTTTACAGATTTACTTATCACATAATTTGTTTTGTAACATGCTAATATCAATGTTCTGCATTAAATTGCATAAATAAGGTAAGGGTACTGGAGTATTCTCTCCCTGATGCCACCCTGATTCCTTAGGTTTACAAGAACCTATCAATTCATATAGTAATGAGGATTTCATTTTGTTTGATAGATATTTATAGTTTACATTCTTACTTTTATTGATTGGTGATTTTGATTGATTGTTATAATAATATAGCAACAGTATGTTACCTCTATTACGATCAGTAAAATTATTTTTTGCATTAAGTTTCAAGAATTGTATAGAATATAGATTTATGTTAATAATTATGCTATAATAATTTTTTTGAGGTATTTTGTTATTGGCCTTATTTCACTGTAATCTTTAGAGGTCCATATAGCTCTTTTTGCCAATTGTTTATTATTGCTTAGTATCTACTAACCTTGTTTATATCTTCGTACTCAACCGTTAGGACAAGATGTGCTGCCAGCTGGTGGAGAAACTGTGAAGCTTTAAATGTGATTAGGGGTGGAGTCAAAAATATCGATTATTTTCATTATTTTCCTCACAGTAATGTAATAATATAGCCCTGGATTTCTGCAAACTTTAATAGGGGATCAGCTGATTAAGAAATTTAAACAAAACTTTTATTTTATTGTTGATTGTGGATTATTTTTGCCTGTTATTTTAAGAGTTCTAAACTAAATTAACAAAGAAGTTTTCGATATGTTGGTACATTATTTATAATTTGTGATAATGCTAATTACTGTTAATTAATATTTAAAAAAGTTACATACCTACTTTAATTTGATTTGATATAATAACCAGCTTTTATAGCATATCTAATAGACAAAAAGTATCTGGTCAATTGGCACAGTTCAAAAATTATCAATTTTTATTTTCTCTGTTTTTATTGGTCGCTTCAAAATTCAGATTAACAAAAAATATTTTTCTGTAGTAAAATACAGAGTAAACGGTCCAGCCATCTATTAGTCTTAGTCCTACTCTACAGGTCTACAACTAATAAACGTCTTAGATTGATCTACTTTAAAAATACAAGGATACAAAGAATCACACATTTACCACTCTAGTGAACATGGCCAATGGTTTATCATTGCCTAGTACCATATGATCGAAATGAAACGGCGTCAGCGATGGCTATGAAATGAAGATCGCTGTCATTTTATATGTAAAATTATAAGGGGACTGTCATCGATCATTTCCAACTGGACGCCATTTTATTTAGATCATACGGTATAAAGAACCACACATTTTCAATTTCTGTATGACAAAATCTGCATATGGTTTCGTTTTTTCAAGAACATTAACTTTAATTGACAAATGCCCATTGACCTTAAGATACATATTATGTAGTAGACCGACTACAGATTTGATGACTTTCCTGTCTTTGCTTATCTGGTCTGCTATAAATTTTGGTCACTGTTCTACTATGAACTGTTTTGCTTGCCTCTGTAGTTTGTCCTTGTGAATTTTTCCACCATTCTAAAGATTTGTTGAACAACTACTGTATTGCGGCCATTGTTGTGATAACCACTGTTCACTGTTAACTCATTACTATACCAGGTGAGTCTCAAAAGTGGCTCACCCCTATAACTTTTTTATTTTTTCAGGTAAAAAAAAACGAGATTTTGGTATGTTAGTATATAACATAAATTAGGGTTGATTGACGTATTCAATTGTTTTTGGTCACTTCCTGTTTCACCGGAAATGACTACAATTTTTGATTTTTAAATGGCACCCCCCGCATTTTTTTACTTTATTCAATAGAAAATGACATTCTGAATAGAATGACATATCATATGTCAACATTTGACATTCTCGCTTAATAAAAAATTGTAATATTTTAAAATTGTAATACTTATTGTATAATACTTAATCAAGGAGCCTTAGAAAAATAGATTCGACCATCTAATGTTTTTAGTATCTTATTCTAGCCAGTTAGAAAATGTTATTATCGTATTTTTAATCATATCTCATTTTTTTTCAAATGGAGCGAGTGTTTTTTACGAATAATTTGATACCACACACTTGGTATTTTGAGTCAAATATTTTTCGTTACAAACCGCAAGTTATAATTTCAAATAAGCCATATGCGAAAATGTCAAAAGTTGACATATGATATGTCATTCTATCCAGAGTGTTATTTAAACTATCAAATAAAGTAAAAAAAGGTACCGAAGGTGCCATTTAAAAATCAAAAGTTGTAGTCATTTCCGGTGAAACAGGAAGTGACCGAATCTAAAAAAATAAAGAAGTCCTTAGGGGTGAGCCACTTTTGAGACGCACCCAGTATAATTATTAAGTATAAGTTTGCGCCTCTCATTTATTGACGATTTAACAGAATCTATTAAACATTTTTAAAATAGTGATACATAAGTATACAGGGTCTGGCAATAGTGCGTCGGGCATCTGTAGCTTCTAGAACAAAAATTTGGGAATTTTGTTTAAGTGCAAACCTAAAGTATGTACTAGGCCATTGTACTAGGATGTATTTCAGGAAAATATTTTAACTTCTATAGGGTGGCTCAAAAAAGTGTGAGTGGATCGGGATGATTTTTTTTAAATGGAACATCCTGTATATTATTGCATTTTTGGCTTCCTTTCAGATCACTTTACATAAACCTAAGACATGAGTAAATATATTTCAATAATTTCAGAGATATTAATAAATAAATAAAAATTATATATTTTTTCAGCCTTTTTTAAAAAAAATATTAATAATACAAGAACTGTCCTGAAATAAAAACTGTGTATTAGACATTTACTTTAGATTCTCTGTACTTACTTTGCTATAAATATGGAAATCGTAAATCATACAGGATGTACAAAATTCTACCCCAAACAAGAATAAAATATACAATAATTTTTCTTTGTTTTTTTTTAAATGGGACATCCTGTATATTATTTGTTCATTAGACGGAGAATTAAAAAATTATCATTTTTTGCATTTAGATCATTTCAAAATTTTTAACGGTTTCGCAGATATTTCCGGTTTTGTATTTCATATGGCATTTTCTACAGTAAATATTTATCAAAGCCACCCAATGATTTTTCTCTCGTATTTTACCATTGAAAGCGCCATATGAAATAATACTGCGTGTATCCGGAAAACTATTAAAAATTTTGAAATACCTTAAATACAAAAAATGTTCATTTTTTAATTCTCCATCAAATAAAAAAATGAAATACGTTAAGACGTTAAGTAAAATTATTTTATATTTTTGAAAGTTTGGCGTAAAATATTGAATATTCTGTATGATTTACGATTACCGACCATCTAAAGTAAATATCTAATATAGTTTTCATTGAACAGTTAAAAAATATATATTTTTGATTTATTTTTTAATATCTCTGAAACTATAGAAATAGATTTACTCATATCTTAGGATTATGTAAAGTGATCTGAAAGGAAGCCAAAAATGCTATAATATACAGGGTGTTCCATTTAGAAAGTCATCCAGACCACTCACTTTTTTGAGCCACCCTATAGAAGTTAAAATATTTTCCGGAAATACATCCTGGTACATACTTTAGGTTTGCACTTAAACAAAATTCTCAAGTTTTTTATTCTAGGACCTACAGATGCCCGACGCATTATTGCCGGACCCTGTATATTATAACGTTATACCGTGTGATGCATCGTCGTTGGAAACAGGAAATTCCATGTAAATTTTGAACACTCAAGCCAATATTGGCTTCCCTGTTTATTTTACAGCGCAGTCGTAAATAGGTTTTTTACAGGTCTGCATATTATGCTGAATACACATTCCAAATTTGAACAATTTTGGATAAGCCGATTTTAAATAATTTAAGAAAAACTGCATCTATTTTTAAAACTGAACAGATAACAATGCAGAACCAGGCAAATATTTGGACAGTTCAAAATTTGCATTGGATTTCCTATGTTTCCAACGGCGATGTTCCACTCGGTATAAACAATTATACATTTTTATCAAACAACTTTTAATTTAGGCGGCGATGAACCAATGGACACTGAACCAGTTTATACACCTCCGCCTAAGAAACAAGAACCAAAACCAGCACCAAAGAAAGAACCTGAACCTGATCTGCCTGAAAATAAGAAAGCAGCCAAAGCAGAAAAGGAATTGGGAAATGCTTGTTATAAAAAGAAAGATTTTTCTGGTATTACATTAACGCCTTACTTGACATATAAATATAAAACAACAGGTTAATTTTTAGGCGCCATTGAACATTATACCAAGGCTATAGAACATGATCCAACTGATATCACATATTATAATAACTTAGCTGCTGTTTATTTTGAACAGAAAGAATATGATAAATGTATAAAGGAATGTGAAAAGGGCATTGAAGTAGGTAGAGAAAATCGTGCCGATTTTAAAATGATTGCTAAATCCTTTATGAGGATTGGTAATGCCTACAAGAAGAAAAGGGACTTTAACAATGCTAGGACATATTACGAGAAATCAATGTCAGAACATAGAACTCCTGAAATTAGAACATTATTATCTGAAGTAGAAAAAATTATCAAGGAAGAAGAGAAAAAAGCTTATATCAATCCAGAAGAAGCAGAGAAGGAAAAAGAAATAGGTAGAATTATAAAATAAAATAATTTTCTTCGACACAAATACTTAGTTTCTTATTTGTTTTAGGTAATGACTTCTTCAAGAAGGGCGATTATGCCACAGCAGTTAAGCATTATACAGAAGCTGTCAAACGCAACCCCGAAGATCCAAAAATCTATAGTAATAGAGCAGCATGCTATACGAAGCTTGCTGCTTTCGATTTAGGCCTCAAGGATTGTGAAAAGTGTGTAGAGCTTGATCCTAAGTTTATTAAGGGTTGGGTTAGGAAAGGAAATATTCTGCAAGTAATGCAACAACCTAGCAAAGCAATTTCTGCTTTCCAGAAAGCATTAGAAATTGATCCAAATAATGCTGAAGCACTGCAAGGTACAAGTCTTTTATAGTGTAATTTTTCAAGAACATTTCACTAGCACAGGGGTATTATTTTAACTTGTTATACAGGTGCAAAATGGGCCCCTCTAAATGATCAGGGTTGTTAAGTTTTAAATATTTTGTTTAAAAATAAGAGTTTTTTCAATAGAAAAATATCTCTCTTGTATGTAATTTAAAAAAGTCTATACCGGGTGCGCCTCAAAAGTGAGATTTGGTATGTTGTATATGACAAATTAGGATTGATTGACATATTAAATTATTTTTGGCCACTTCCTGTTTCACCGGAAATGACGACAACTTTTGATTTTTAAATGGCACCCTCGGTCCTCGGTATTTTTTTACTTTTTGAAAATGACACTCTGAACATATCATATGTCAATTCTTGACATTTTCGCTTGAAAAAAAAATCGTATTTTAAATTTTAATCTAGAGTGCCATGGTTGTTGTTAAAACACAAATTTTTATTCAAGTAACCTTGGAAAAATAGATTTTATTGTCTAATGTTTTTCGTGTCTTTTCCTGGCCAGTTAAAAGATGCCCAAATCGTATTTTTAATCATATCTCAATTTTTTCAAATGGAACGAGGGTGGCTCATTAGCATATTTGGAAAAAGTATTTTTTATGAATAATTTTGTACCACACACTTGGTATTTCGCGTTAAATTATCGTTATGAACCGCACGTTACAGTTTCAAATAAATCATATGATAAAATGTCAAAAGTTGGTATATGCTATGTCATTCTATTCAGAGTATCATTTTTTATCAAATAAAGTAAAAAAATATCGAGGGTGCCATTTAAAAATCAAAAGTGGTCATTTCTGGTGAACCAGGAAGTGACCAAAAACAATTGATTACGTCAATCAATCCAAATTTATGTCATATACCTGCTAACATACCAAATCTCGTTTTTTATGTGAAAAAACAAAAAAGTTATAGGGGTGAGCCACTTTTGAGACGCACCCGGTATAAAACAAGTGTTTTAAAGAAGTTTTAATAATAAAGTTACATAATTCCGACTTTGAAGTTAAAATCAAAGTGAATACAATAAAAAACTGTTTTAGAATCATTAAAATTACATGTTTTCTTTAAAAATAAAAAAAACATGTTTTTTTCTTTCAACCCTGATTGTGATAAATTAATATCTAGTTAATTTTACTACTTGAATACAAATTTTCAATGAAAAAGCAATTTAGAATAGTCTCGGATTCAAAGCATCAAATTAGTGTTTGGTTTTCTTTTTTTATAAAGGTTATAGAGCCTGTGCGATGGAAAATGCCAACTTAGACGGAGATCCAGAGAAAATTAGACAAAGAGCAATGGGTGATCCAGAAGTGCAATCAATATTAAGAGATCCAGCAATGAGAATGATCTTAGAACAAATGCAGAATGATCCTAGAGCTTTACAAGATCATTTGAAAAATCCCGATATAGCAGCAAAAATACAAAAATTGTTAGATTCAGGATTAATTGCTATTCGTTGATAAGATGTTCAAAGCACACTTTATATTTTTTTACAATTAATTTAAAGTTGCTTTAAATATAATGGCATATCTATTTTTTTTTTGAATTTGCCATTTTATATATCAGTGAATTTTAATTATTATAATTGATCTTCAGTTTTACATATTTTGTGAGTACTGAATAATAAATTGTAGGTTACGAATGCTTAATTTTTAACTTATATACTATCTGTATAATAGGAATATAAATAAATTAGGTATAATGCCACTTTTTAGTGTGTCACTTTTTTATTTCTGCAAAATCAAATTAATTTTTCTCTAGTAGAATTCCTGATAATACACATATATTTTTCAAGCAGAACGTATTAATATCGCGTTTTTACGTTTGGTATAATCACTATAATATATGGTCATTAGTAAAAGGAAAATAATTTAGTATAATCTACAGGGTGGCGCACCTCATTCGTCTCGGTTGATTATACAAAAACGGAAAGATGTAGAAACAAAATATTTTACGGGTATACGTGGGGAGACAATGTGCACAATTTAAAATTATTTTGAAATATACACGGTATGTCAGAACTAAGATCCATACCAAAGTTATATTTTTTCTTATCGAACACCCGGTATTTTATTTCATTTTTAGATTCTGCTTTCCAAAAAAGGCATTTATTATAAGGGTTAAATATGTTTAAAATCTTTGGTTTTTGAGATATTTAAATATGCATGCCACCATAGAATAGATTAACACCCTGTACATTACTTTTCAGAATTAATTCTTGCAATGAATTTGAAGGTGGGGAAAACTTAACTGGAAAATATTATTGCTTCCTTAAATTTATACAGGGGTACCAAAAATTGCTTATCTGTTTTAAGGATATATTTTATATAAAAACTTCGTTATTTCAAATGCAACACCTGCTATTTTTCAAAACAAGTCGAAGCAGATTTTAATGCTCTTTCAAACTATATTAGGGTTTCCTATACCTAACTATCTAGTTCAGATTTTTAATAAAAAGTGATTTTTCAATAAAATCGCAATCAAGATGGCTGGTGTCGCCATGGTAATTTTCTAGTGACAGTAACTATTTTCAAAATCGATATTAGTTTAGGGACATTATTATTTAGATTCATAGCAGTTTACTTAAATTTACCTATGATAGTTTAAGAAGTGAGTATTCACTATTTTATCAATTAAATAAAGCAGTATCTGCTGGCGGAGCGAATTAATTCTCTAAGGCAATGTACAGGGTATTGACAATCTTTTTTATTATAGCATGCATATTTAAATATCTCAAAAACCAAAGCTTATAAACATAATTAACCTTTATAATAAATATCTTATTTATAAAAATATAACTTTGGTGTGGATCTTAGTTCTAACATACCCTGTACATTTCTAAATAATTTTAAATTACGCACATTACCTTCCCAAATATACCCATAAAATATTTTGTTTGTACATCTTTCAGTTTTCATATAATCAACCGAGGTGAATGGGGTGCGCCACCTTGTATTGTACCCTCGTATCAAAAATTAAACCAACAACAAATTTGTTGAATTAATAATGTGAAATATTTGTTTCAATCTGATATATTTTAACATGACTTGACAGGTAGCAATGAATAAAATATAAATGTTGGTACCAAACTGTCAAGAGTGATATGACAAAGGATATGACTAATACTAGAAAAAATGGTTAATAAAAATGCAAATTTAATCAAAAGAATATCTAAAAGTCGAGTTATATATTAGATTACAGAATATTTAAAAGCCTATGTTAACAATCTGTAAATTACAAAATTTCACAGCCCTTATCCCTTTTATTTATTGCGAGAAAACATACAAATCACTGTGATTATTAAATATACTTACTTTTTAATTTAATATAATTAAACATTACTGTCTAAACCTACACTAGAAAGGGAATTTGTTAGGAAAAAAATAAAGCATCTATAAACACAATTTCACATTTATTATAAACCTACTAAACATAATGTAACAAGAAAAATATACCATAATATTACAACATATTGCATAAAACCGAAAATTAGCACTCAAATTCACACTCAATTCACAATACAAACCAATACAAAGATAATATTACATTTATCATTATTTTATCAATATATGTATATGCTTCAATCTTAAAATCTAATAAGTGTAATTCAAACCACTAACAAAAATATCTTTTGGGTACAATCGAATATCCGGAATAAAATTTTTACTACTCACAAAAATATTTTTGACTTACAATTTTCTATACATTTAAATTTGTACAAATGTCAGTGTAAAAACCCGAAAGACAAAATTTCCAAAACAGTTCTAACTAGAACAACTTTATCAACAAGTAATCTATAAAGTCTTCATAATGGGACTCATTATGAATAACATATTGTATATTTTTTTCCAACTTGGTGGATTCATTTTACCACAGATTTTATCGCCAAATAATATCTAAAATAATTGTTCACAATCTTACATCAGAAATTGCAGACAATATATTTTCTTACAAAATATTAAAATTAGTCAGCAAACAAATTATACTTAAAACTCGTATTAACAAAATAATCCACATAATATAATAAATAATAGTTTTGACAAGTAGCTAAGTAAAATAGGTAGGTTAGTTTAGTTTACAATAATTCTTAACTGAACATTTTATTGTGGTGAATTAGTGTTGCAATTGTAACACCAAAGGTTCCAACCCCCTGTAATCTAAATTTACATGCTAATTAAATATAATTTTTCTCTTAGAAACTGCTTTTTAAATATTAGTTCACGTAGTTAAAGGCATGTCATGCAGTTTTTTTAGGTATGCTCATTATAGTACGGGAGCTAGCAACGTCGGAAAAACAAGTATTTTAAGACGTCTGGCTCTTTGATATATATTTTACTATGCTGTATTGCATGCGGCCCGTCTGGATGCCGGTAAACGTTGCGTTCTCTACTGCGCATTGAAAGAAGATCCTATATTTTTATTAGTCCTTTAAATTTTAGTATTGAATATTAATCGAACATGTCTCCATAGCGCAGTGCGTAGAGTTTCCGACCACGAACCGAGTTCGAATCAAAGTCGGGTCAGGTCAAAGACTTTTTTATTTTATTTTCGTTTATATTCTGATAGTAAAGTATTAAATATTTGTTTTTTTTAATTACCAGAATTATTTAATACTTTACTATCAAAATATAAACGAAAATAACATAAATAAGTCTTTGACCTGACCCGGATTCGAACTCTGAATCATCGGTTCGTGGTCGGAAACTCTACGCACTGCGCTATGGGGACATGTTCGATTAATATTCAATACTAAAATTTATAGGACTAAATTAATTAAAAATATATGACCTTTTTTATATGCGCAGTAGTGAACGCAACGGGTATCGGCAGCCAGACGGGCCGCATGCTGTTCCAGAGAGCATAGTAAAAGATATATCAAAGAGCCAGACGTCTTAAATACTTTCTCGAAAACGTTGCTAGCTCTTAGACTATTAAGAGACAGACCTAATGTAGAAATTTGGAATTTCAAATGTGTCACCCCGTATGTTATACTAATATTAGCACACACGTACGGATTCATTAACAATTTCAAGGCACATTTAATTGAATTGACAGCGCAAATTATAGGCACGTTACATTAGGCGGTGAGTTAACGAAGCTAAGATTTTTAGGTAATGCATATTTTTTATCATTACCTTTAGGGTACCTTTTATAACTCTGGATGGACTAACAATTTTAATAATAAATAATGTTAAATATGTATTATACAGGGTGTCCAAGAAATAAGTGCAAGCATTTTAAGGGCTGGTAGATCTCGATAAAAGAAACATATTGTCTCTTTATCGTTTTTCAAATAAATCTTAAATTCTTTGAAAATGTCCAAAAACATTTTCAAACCAGCAGTTAAAATACTTACTTATTTCTGGGACACCCTGTATAGTCTGTCCAACGAGAGAATCCGTGATAGTTGAGTCTGACATTTTAATTCACAGGTAAATTATATTTTCTGTCATTTTTTGATTGTAGTATGTTCCTGGCTCATTGGACAGACTATAAAATATTATTTTATTTTAGGTATTGTTAGTTGTAAAAGGCACCCTATATAATTAAAAAAGGAAAAATCGCAGGCACATACATATTTCTATAATAGCGTATGGTCCATATATTTTTTTTATTAAATAGTTTGTATTATTCAGTTATATTATTTGTCCACGAATATACAGTGACTTACATAGCCCGTTTATTAAAGTTTTTAGAACCTAATTTAGATATAAATCTGGTGTTTGTTGTGGTTACGGATATTTCGACTATACTTTCTAAAACATTCTCCATTTCCACCCCAAGTGGATACCAATGGAACTTTTCAACGATCTAGAAAAAACAGCCTTTTGCGCTGGTTAATTTGGTGACAATAATGACAGATATTTTTCAGGAATCGTGTTCCGTAATAAAAAATTCCAGGCCAAACACAGAATATAGCCTTAGTTTCGTTCTGGTTAATAAATAAAATTGACTATTAAAAGATAGTACAAGGTGGACCATTTTGGTTGTTTCTATAGGGTATCTAGGAAACCGTGAGAAATATTCAAATTTTGATACTGCAGTCACGGGTTCTTTTTTGAAAAAATCACAATGGCGCAAACGGATCGTGGCTATCTTGATCGGTTTCGAAGCTAGAGGGGGATTCTCAAAGTTTGTACTTTTTGAAAATGCTCCATAGTTTGTTTATTTCAGCAACCACGGAAAAATGGATTATACATTCTAAAGTCACTTTTCTGTGTAGAATGCAGTGGCGTAGTCAGCCTTTTTTTGAAAAAAATATTTTTTTAGATATTAACTATACCAAGGTGCCCGGTAGCGTAGAGGTACAGGCTCTCGACTACCAATCTCAAGGTTATGGGTTCGAATTAGGGAATGCAATCCCGCACCAAAATCTCAATCCCGCAAACCCGCGGGATTAAAGCAATAAATCCCGCGGATCCGTAAAATTGCTGGATTGTAAACAATAAATGCTCTTCTTTTCTCTCTTTCATTTTGGGATGCGGTTTGGACCAGGTTTTAGACGCATCTATTATGATTAAGATGCTATGTGGTTTTCGAAAATATATTTAGCGAATTCTCGTATACAGGGTGTTTTATAATAGTGTACAAATTTGGTCAAGATTTTTTTTACCGAAAATTTACAATTTTTGAAAAATCGAAATTTTAACTATGTACGACTAATCTGTATTGAAATTAGAAAAAACAATTTGGTGTTTTTTTTATTTTTTGTTTTAAGATAAATACGAGTTTTTTTTTCGAAAAATATGCATTTATAATTCTAAATAATACACTTGCTCCTAAATGGTACAAAAGGCATTGTAGATTTTGCATAGGCCCACAATATACTGATATAGCGTGTATCTTCTAGCTGTACAGAAATTTGGACCGGTGTATACAGGGTGTTCAAAAAATATATTTAATATTAAATAAACTTAAATTTTATTATAATTTATCTACTTATTTTACAAATAAAAATATTATTTTGATGTTGAAGATTTTTTTCAACTTGTGCTAGTTATCTGCTTTTAGATACACTCTATAATAATAATTTTTTGGCATATACAGAATGTACAAAGCTTTTTGTACCATTTAGGACCATCGTATGACTAAAAATGTATATTTTTCGTAAAAACATCGTATTTTCAATATTTTTTTCGAAAAAAGTCTGACTACTCACTGCATTCTACACATAAAAGTGCCTTTAGAATGTTTAATTCATTTTTGCGTAGCTGCTGAAATGAACAAACTATCGAACATCTTCAAAAAGTAAATAAAATAAAAAAAACCGAGACTGCAGTATGAAAATTTGAATATTTCTCACGGTTTTCTAGATACCCTATAGAAACAACCAAAATGGTCCACCCTGTACACATGAAAATATCTTTGACCTAAAGTATTCAGATTTCAATCTAAATTAAATCCTAACAAACGGGTTGTGTGAAAATCGCTGTATTTAAAAATCGATCACATTTTACGCGAGAATACAAGCGGATTTAAGCTTAATTTCCCATCATTAACAGCTTATTCACTCTAAATAGAGCCATAAAGAAGATTACCATCAAACGCATACAACGTCCGCAAAATGTTGCACCTAGAAAATTCATTTTATGTTTTGTACGACGTTTCCTGTCCGATTCGATCCGAACAGCTAAAAAGAGCGAGAAAAGTTTCTTTTCCCAAGCGAGCGGCAATTTTTCTTTCGGGCAACCGGTATTTCAATAAATATATCGTGTCTTCTCGATACCGTAAATAGTAGGTCAGTTCGGTAATAGAAGGGAATTATAATATGGATTAACTGGTAAAGCCTGTTCTTCGATTTTCCCACAATTACTTACCGGGCATTCTGCGGGTTTAGCATGTTAGGAAGTTGCAATTTATTATAAAGGAATATAAGATGGATCTCTTATTTTACATTTAGACGACTTATAAGATGTCATTTATTATTGATGCAGTTGGTGGTGCAAAATCGAATCTCGAAAAAAATTATGTGTTAAGATTTAGATTAGAATGAGTGATGTTAAAATTAAATCTAGTATAATCGACGCCGACGAGAGAAAGTTGCGTCACACTAATATGAAAATAGACCATGTTTTCTGCAATTTTTCGGATTTTGCCTCTCGAAGTCGCCCATTATCAATCCGTCCCTGTATTCATTAATGTTACAAGATCCAGCAAATTTGCAGGAAAAAGTGAATATTTAATATAAAACTTTACATAAGAGCAAAGCGCGTTTTAATTTGTTTAATTATAAGGTTCAAAATCGAACAAACTTTTTCCATATCAATAAATGTCAATGTACAATCCGTGATGAAAAGTATACAACAAATAGAAAAAATATTACTGAATATTTGTAAAAGTGAGACCAATTTAGTTAGTCTAGTAACAGAAAAATACAACTGCCATAGCCGCATTTTATACAAACATCCTTTAAATACCGGGTGTTTTTCAAAAGTGGCTGAACCTTAGAATTTTGTATTTTTTTTTCAGATAAAAACGAGACTTGGCATGTTAGTACGAGCAGCCCCGGATCTACAATTTTTTGGAACCGGGGCAAAAAATTGATAGTAGCGCCCCCTTTCTCCAGCGTTTGCATTAAATTAATTTAAAAAACTTTCATATATCTATATATAGGTAGGCATTTTTCGTAAACGGGACAGAATGAGCCTTTAATCTTCATTCAGAACCTCCGAATTAGTGGAATAAATTAGTGGTTTTAATTAGCGTAGAAGTTTGTTTCTGTAATTTCAATGTAAGCATTCAGAACGTCTAAATTAGTGGTAGTCATTTTCAATTAGTAGAAAAAGTAAACAAACTTTTGACATTTCCACTAATTATACTTCAAATTTTGCGGGAAATGTCATTTTGGCCATTGATCCGTCAAGAGAAATCGTGGTCAGAAATCAAAAGTTTATTGTTTTATAAGCTAAATATTTGGCTTTCTTTATGGATACAACTGAATACCGCAAGCTGTTGCTAGGATATTCTGTTAATTTTAATTGTATTTTTTAAACATTGTGAATGATCGTAAATTAAAAAGAAGAAAAATAATTATTGAAATCGCTAATTTATTCCACTAATTGCGAGGTTCTGAATGAAACTTTAGAATGTGCTAAACTAACTGAGCGTTTTAAAATTAAATGAAATACAAGAACGTAAAGTGCATACTAGGCGCTTTGTGTAGCAATTTTTTTGATTTTCAACCGCATTATAAAATGATTTTGGCGCCCCTTAACATTGGCGCCCGGGGCAGGTGCCTCGGTTTGCCCCCCCCCCTAGATCCGGGGCTGAGTACGAGCCCTAACAACTAAATGTTCGGACAAACAAAAATTTATTAAAAACCTTTATTTTCATAAACTGAATTTTTTACATTTAAGAAATACATTAAACATATATTAAAATCTAACATTTCTAATATGAGTATTTAAATAGTTTAGTTTCTATAAACATTAAAATAAACTGTACGCCAATAAATAAACAAAAATATTGCACAATATCATGACAACTAATGTTCGGACACTTTAAAAAATAACTGTTCTAATATGGCTTTACATCGGCATGAACTTTTGCAACCACTGCATGCCTGTTTGGCATTGTTTTTATTAATGATTGACATATGTCAGAATAAAAATTTTGCCATAATTCACTTAATATCATCGTCAAATAGGCAACGGTTTCTTGAGGATCGTGGCACAATTTTTGTTTTGTTTTATGCCACATGTCTCGACAACATTAAGGTCCGGACTGTGCGAAGGCCATGAGGAGACCTTGATATTCATGTCCCTAAACCATTTTTTAGTAGTTTTAGCCATATGGCATGTCCCGCCATCCTGTTGAAATATAAAATTCATATCCTGGTAAAGGTCTCTCGCACTTGGCACAAAACTGTTTTTCAAAATTTCTTGATATTTTGACACATTAGTTGTGCCTTTCTACGACCTCATACCTTCCTAGACCCATTGCGGGCATAAACTCTAAAAGCATAATGCCTTTAGGAAATTACACTGTCCATCTTTCATAAAGATCATGCATGCGTGCAGATGTAATCCTTGAACTTGCAGTTTGCGATTAGAATTAACACCGTCGGATTGGAACTTCTGATGTCAGAAACTACAAAAATGACATTAAGGTAAAAAATGTAATTATTTCCCAATCCAACGCTAATAATTCCAATCGCAAATGGCAAGTGTACGGATTACATGTGCACATGAACCACCTTAATATCGATATAATAAATATAATCGAACACCGCTAGAGTGTCTATTTGATAAAGATTGCCTCAAAAGGACAGTGAAATTTCGTAAAGGCATTATGATTTGAAGGTGTATGTCCAAAATAGGCCCAGAAAAGTATGAGGTGGTAGAAGGTATAATTGATGCGTCAAAAAATCAAAAAATTTTGAAAAATAATCTTGTGTCAAGTGGGAAGGAGAAAGGTCCTTGTAACCAATTGTTCTGGTAAAGACCAGGAGAATAATTTTATATTTCAACAGGATGGCGGGGCATGCCATACAGCTAAAACTACTAAAAATGGTTTAGGGACATAAACATCAAGGTTCCCTCATGGCCTTCGCACAGTCCGGACCTTAATGTTATCGAGACATGTGGCATAAAACAAAACAAAAATTGTGCTACGATCCCCAAGAAACCGTTGCCCATTTGACGATGATATTAAGTGAATTATGGCAAAATTTTTATTCTGGCGTATGTCAACCATTAATAAAAACAATGCCAAACAGGCTTGCAGTGGTTGCAAAAGTTCATGCCGATGTAAGTTCACGATTTTGTGCAATCTTTTTGTTTATTTATTGGCCTACAGTTTATTTTAATGCTTATAGAAACTAAACTATTTAAATACTCATTATAAATGTTAGATTTTAATATATTTTAAAAGTATTTCTTAAATGTAAATAATTTAGTTAATGAAAATAAAAATTTTTAATAAATTTTTGTTTGTCCGAACATTTAGTTGTTAGGGCTCGTATATGACATAAATCAGGATTGACTGACGTATTTTCAAGACTTGAAGGCTTAATGTCTTAATGTGCTAAGTGCCAAAAACAGTTTGTCGTGTTTTATTTGTAAAATATCCTAAGGTCCATCACCAAAAATATAATATATTGTTGGTTATGGAACAATAATATACATTATATAAAGCTCTAAGTGTTACGGCTATTAAATTGTATTGAAAAAATTCTCAACAGAAACACCGTCCGTTCTTATACATTGGTTAGATAAAAAAAAATGTTTTTTTCACTCGAAATATTGATTTTGGCACTTAGAACATTATTTTTTCAAGTCTTCAATAAGTTTCTTGACTGTTTCATCAAAAATGACTACAACTTTTGATTTTTAAATGGCACCCTCGGTATTTTATTACTTCGTTATATAGAAAGTGACATTATGAATAGAATAACATATCACATATATGTAAATTTTTGACAACTTCGCCTAAAACAATAGTATTTTAAATTTCAGCCTAGATTGTTAATGTAGAATGTTCTAATTTTTAAACCAGGAGCATTGGAAAAATAGATTTGATCGTCTAACTTTTTCGTGACTTTTCTTGTCCAGTTAGGATGCTCAAATTGGCACCCATCAGGCGAAAAATACCCGCAATGTTTGACACTTCTTGCTGATCTTTTGTTTACACTTGTTTTTTATGTTTTCAACACATTTAAAGATAATTTTTGTAAACTATCACCATGACATTTTTACTATGAAACATTTTCAATTAAATAACCTTATTTTTTTTCAAATCAAATTTTTTTACAACTAGTTTTGAAAACTCGAATAATAGTTTTTATGCAAATAGTTCGGAAATAGATTATTTTGTATAACGAATGCCAGCGCGGTTTTAGAGGAGGGATAATAATTAGCCTCCATAGACACATCGAACTCCAAAAAAAAAATAATTTGCTATATTTTATATTAACTTAAACGTCAGATGAACAATTCCCTTTTAGAAATTTATTATTATATATCATGTTTCTGTTAGACTAAGGACAATTTGTTAGAACTAATAATATTCAAAATTTAAAATCGGTGTAAATATAAGTATTTATTACACCAACATGGTATTCCAGTAAGAATCTCAGTCTGAGATTTAAGAGCAGCAGGATTAAGAAAAGCAAATGTAAGAAAAAAAACATCTATTATCATCCTGATATTATTATTTCTATATTATTGTTTTATTCTTAAAATAAAAATATTATATTGGCATGTACATTTCCCTGCTTATTTTTATTTAAAATTATCCCCCCCCCCCCTAGAATTTTTTTTTCTAAAACCGCCCTTGAACGAATGGAGTTTTATTATGAAGATTTTTTTTCATGTACATGTTTGTATAACTCATGTACATGAGTTATACAAAACAGATGTTACCCCTCAACGTGTTGCATACAAGATTTTTTCTAATTTTGTCCATCAACAATATTCAGTATTACATTTGACTATGAATGTCATCTTTCTTGGTATACTCTTTGATGTCTTCTAAAAATTCTTTTAATACATCACCGACAAAAACAATAATTATTAAAGTGTCAACAGATTTACCTGTCGCTATATTATCAAAGGCCTGACTTTTTAAGCGTCTAGCGACAAATCATTTATTTCATCATTAGTTGCAAAACAGAAAAATATTTCGTAACTAGTTTGCGAAATGAAACATTTTTCTAAACGTCAAAGAATTATAAAGTGGCACAACTAGAAAAAAATATTTGTTTTAAATTTATATGATTATTTCTTTGTTTGTTCCTATTTAAAAACTTTAGTCATGCAAAGTCCACAACAGCAGTGGAGCCATTAATAAAAACAATTCCCCGAATATAAGTCTATTTAAATATGTTAAGTAGTTTAAAGCATGACGAATGTCTGATCAGACATAATTCTCAATGCTTTTATCTTGAACAGCTTCAAGTGACTACTTATTTCTTATTTAGTAATAACTTTTTTTAGTATTTCCTTCTTTTATTCTTTTCTATTTAGTATTTCTTATGGATTACGAGATCCCAATAAAATGTATTTTATCAAGAAGAGGTCAGAAACTACCAATAATCTATTATTTTAAAACGTTTCGAAGTATGATGTCGAAAAGCATTGGACAGAAATAAAATATATTAAATGTTTTATAATCAAAGAAGTTCTGTTTGTTTTTTGAATAATAAAAATGTACAAGGTGTTTATGTATATTTTAGACAATAGCTACCTACATAAATATTTCATTTAGGGATTAGTTTAAATTATAAAAAAAATAGATTTTGCCTGTAGCCCATTGTCAAACCAGGTGAACCAGACCTTTAAGTCGTAAAGTAGGTAACTGGACGATATTAAAATAAATCAATATAATAAATACATCTAATCAATATTTATATTTTCATATTTTACAAAATATTCATGTTTCTTGTCTCGTTTCTGATGATTTCCTAACTTTAAGAAACAATGTCCGCATGATAAGTTTAAATGTTCCAAAAAAGTCACTCTATTTAGTTAATGAAATTTCTTTACCTTTACTACCTACCTCCATTGCCTTTTGGGTATAAATACAAATTAAGGCAAATTTTATAAATTAAATGAGAATTTCACCCTTAAAATTTTGAGTTAAAAAAAACAAGAAAAACCAGCCGTCCCACGCTGGTTAGTTTGGTGACAATTATGATATTTTTCAGGAACCATGTTCCGTAATAAAACTCTTAGGGAACTGATAGAAAAGGAACATAAAACCATAACTTTTAGAATTTTTAAAATATCAAAAAAAGGGAACAGTCATTTTTTGACGTTTTTGAAGTTCCAAAATATAAGGTTTGTTGCTATTTTCGTAAAATGTTACAGATATTTAATTGTACAAATTTTTTAACTTGAACAACCTTTTTTATTTATTATTAATAGTCTAAGAGCTAGCAACGTTTTCGAGAAAGTATTTTAAGACGTCTTGCTCTTTGATATATCTTTTACTATGCTCTCTGGAACAGCATGCGGTCCGTCTGGCTGCCCATACCCGTTGCGTTTACTACTGCGCATCGGAAGAAGATCCTATATTTTTTTATTAATTAAGTCCTATAAATTCTAGTATTGAATATAAATCGAACATGTCTCCATAGCGCAGTGCGTAGTTTCCGACCACGAACCGATGATTCTCAGTTCGAATCCGGGCCAGGTTACAGACTTTTTTATTTTATTTTCGTTTATATTCTGATAGTAAAGTATTAAATAATTCTGGTAATTAAAAAAAACAAATATTTGTCGGAAACTCTACGCACTGCGCTATGGAGACATGTTCGATTAATATTCAATAGTAAAATTTATAGGACTAAATTAATAAAAAATATAGGATCTTCTTTCGATGCGCAGTAGTGAACGCAACGGGTATCGGAAGCCAGACGAGCCGCATGCTGTTCCAGAGAGCATAGTAAAAAAGATATATCAAAGAGCCAGACGTCTTAAAATACTTTCTCGAAAACGTTGCTAGCTCTTAGACTATTAAGAGACAGACCTAATGTAGAAATTTGGAATTTCAAATGCGTAGCCCGTATGCTATACTAATATTAGCACACACGCACTCTCGTACTATATGGAGATAGCTATCCGCTAAAATACACGTGAACACCCTGGACTGTTCCTTAAACAGTAGGAATGTACGCTTCGGATGTAAGTTAGTTGCTTTGGAATATTAAAATAAAAGAAATCAGTTAAAATGCTTAATCATATTTATGTATACAATATTTCCCTATCAGCATTCACACATAAGTAGAGATCTTGTTTCATATTAAAATTAATATATTCTAAGATGACAGCTTTGTGAAAATATTTATGTGATTATATCTGTCTCTAAATATACAATAAATTATCAAAATAAAAATGGTAATAAAACTAAAAAGTGATCTAGAACTAATGCTACTAAACTATTTTTAATCAATCATCAACAAAATATAAACATTTCCCGATTAAACTTTTACAGGGTTGTAACAAAACCTGTAAAAGTAAATCTTAATAAAATGGTAAAGAAAAATGTATAATTATAATAACAAATCTAAATTGCAAAAAAGGCAGCCAGATGCCACAGTAGAAAAACTTAAAATTATATATATATTTTATAATTCAGGTCATCTTGAGGGCCTTTTAAGTTTTTGAGTAGGTTCTCTTTTGCCAAATAAAATATCAAGCACTGAATATCTAGCTGTGAATATCTTTTCACTGTAAAACTTTGGAAGATATGTTGTGTGGGGTATAGTTATTCAAAGTTATCTAACTTTTATTGTTACAGAAATAATGTTAAGTAAATTATCTCCAATTAGTATTTTAATGCTATCTAACAACCGAATCTACTAAACTTGGAAGATTAACATTTCCGCTGCATGTATTCAACTTTTTACCTTTAAACAACTTTCAATCATAAAGAACGTTTCGTATTAGGAATAATCCAATAATGTTGTTTACTATGCAATACCGGGTGGTGCATCGTCGTTGGAAACATCGGAAATCCCATGCAAATTTTGAACTGTCCAAATATAGACTCCCCTATTAATTTTACAGCTAAAGCGTAAATAGCTTTTTAAAGGTCTGCCTCTGCTGAATACATACAGGTTGTTAACTGGGCAGTTACTTATAGGTGAACAGAATGGCAACACTGCCTATTGAGAACGCATGCACTTATAGGGTTTTCTGCCGACTCCGTAGCGTCGTCTATCGACGAGCGGGCCGAGGTTGCCATATTTCAACCATAAAGATCTTGCCGCGAGTAATAAACAAATTAACAACCTGTATGCCAAATTTGAACAATTTTTGACAAGCCAATTTTAAGTAATTTAAGAAAAATTACATCTATTTTTAAATTAAAACTGAACAGGTAACAATACAAAACCAGTCAAATGTCAACATACCTTAAGTTGTCAACCTATGATTTTATCATTGTCGAATGTAATTTGTTGTGCTGTCTACACGAAATGTATTTTTGTAATATAAAACGGTGAAAAAATGACATTGACAAAATTATAGGATCACAACTTGTACAATGGAAATTGCCTGGTTTTTTATTGTTATTGTTACCTGTTCCTGTTCAGCTTTGAATAAGAAGACTAAGGAAGGAGCATATCAAAAATCTTAGATCCACCGCGATGGGCCTCAAATATGGCCGACTTAAATTCAGGTTTATCAGTGCCGTTCTAATTTTATTTAAAAAATGTGAAACTATGATATAGGGTAGACGTGGGGTAGACTCAATAATTTTTTTTTGTTTTACGTTGTGAATAAATGTTGGTAGTTATTAAAATTGTTATAAAAATATAAAATTCTAATAAAAATAGATAAGTTATAATAATTATTTACAACCATAAACATCCGATACTCTACTGAAGCAGGTAAGTCAAATTGACGTATCTAAATTCTTTGACATCTAATCTTTGACAAGTAGTAAATAAAAGCAAAAATGCAAGAAAAAATATATAATTAGTTAATTTAAGTGAATTTCATAAATGATCGGTTTACTACACGTATGTATATTATATAGTCACTTACTAGCGAAAAGTTGTTCCATTATTTCACTCGATTTTTGCCGAGATCTACCGCACGCTACACAGCCAACTATTTTAGAGTCTTTTTCGATAAATCGCGATAGTGTCACTGTTAATTTAAGTTCTGCCACAATTTCCATCTAGATTTACTACCTTTATACAACTATCAGTAGTAGAATAAATAATAAATAACATAAAATAAGCTCCGTAAAGACTGACAAATCCACAAAATTTCAAATCAAATTCAAATATGTCAAATGAATCGTCAAACAGAACTGTCAAGGATCCCCACCCTAGAGTCCTTTTTCCGCCCACCATGCATGAATACATGGATAGCATTATGCTCCTTCCTTAGTCTTCTTATTCAAAGTTGTTCAGTTTTAATTTAAAAATAGATGCAGTTTTTCCTAAATTAAAATCAGCTTGTCCAAAATTGTTTAAATTTGGCATGTGTATTCAGCATACGCAGGCAGGAAATTAACAGGGGAGCTAAAATTTGGGCAGTTCAAAATTTGTATGCAACTTCCTACGTTTCCAACGACGATGTACCACCCGGTATAAACTGTAATTACATGCGAAAAAATAAGACAGATGATTGTTAAAAAGTGGAGAGAGGAGGGGAGTTTCCATATAGCATTTTTCGATATCACTTTTCTCTACATAGTTATTTGGTTAATATGTATAGGGTGACAAACTCACAATATTATCTACTTATGTAATGACAATATGTAAAATTTAATATCAGTCAAAATCAAAAAACTTTGACATTAGTATGACATTATTTAATAAAAGTTTTGTTTTAAATCTTATAATGTATGTGGTCGTAGGTAAAAAATAGTATGTAATGTGTGTTGCAAAAGCATATTACACACTCATTAAATATTGTACTTGTGTAATATGCTTTCCACAATACTCAATAGGGATATGCAGAATTTCTTCAGCATACCCAATTAAAACAACCATTTGACATTTTATGTGGTAACTGTCACTGTGGCTAATTATAAATATCCTTTTTTTCAATATGTAAAAAGTGGGGTTAGATGACAAAATATGGAAAAAAGTGCTCAGTGTCAGCTGAGGTAGGATATCTCGATAGTGAGTCGATTAAGACACTCGCTAAGTCGGTAGGTCATTATATGACTGAAAGCCATAATACAAAGAAAACAAGGTATGATCGATATCGGCTCCAATTTCGTCCAGTTTGCGCATATCACCTGTAACGTCACTATGCCATACAAAAATATTCATATTGTTCAATTGCCACTAATAGAAAAAGTCCCAGATAATATAATACATAATAGGGAAGAATCAGGACATAACCTCAAAAGTTATGTCAAATCATTTTCAGTTTGACAATTTGAAATTTGCGACCGGAGCGTGCCGACCAATGGTGCCGGTATCACCGACGACTTCTTTTCTTTGTATCTAGGCTGAAAGCCGTGGTTCGGATTTAAAGGTAAACAAAGATTATGACCTTAGGTAACTTAGATTAGCTCTAGCGAGAAATTAACTCAACTTTAAACTTGGAAAAAATGGAAAAGTTGTTCAGAATTTAATTTTACATCTTTGTACCGTGTTTTATAATACAGGAACTTTCAATTTTTTTTATCATTTCAGAATATTTTCAAAAAATAGTACTTCTTTGCTAAAATTCTACAGAACATAAAACAGGCAACAAAGTCAATACTCTAATATTATCACTTTTAGTTTTTTCCACTTCACTGTAGAACAGTAAAACAAAATTTACAATTGAGAAAACATTTCTATTAGGTTCGGCTTGGTATTAATATCATTCATACAAAAAAAACATGATATTTTTGAAAAGTCTCTGTATGTTTACGAATCTTGGTACATGGATGTACGAGGGTAGTCCGATAAGTACTTGGCCCACAAAAGAAAAACAAAAATTTTGGAAAAGTGGCAATTTCTCAACATAGTCTCCTTTCAACACGATACACTTGACCCAGCGATGCTCCAACTTCTTTAACCACTCTGAAAAATACGTTTTCTCGAGGTCTGGAAAGTAGGCATCCGTTGCGGCGATGACTTCCTCATTCGACTAAAATTTTTGCCCGGCGAGTGACTTTTTCAAGTTTCGAAACAAAAAGAAGTCGCACGGGGCTAAATCTGGAGAATACGGTGGATGGGCAGCAGTTCGTAGCCCAATTCGACAAATTTGGCCGTGGCGAGGACGGAGGTGTGAGCGGGTGCGTTGTCATGGTGGAAGAGCATTTTTTTCTTCGCCAAATGGGGCCGTTTTTTTGCAATTCGACGTCGAATCGGCAACAATTCAGAATAGTACAGCCCTGTGACCGTTTTGCCCTTCTCCAGGTAGTCGATGTAGATCTTGTGAATTCCATTCACAAGACCCCAGGGTGAAGTCCACTGTTTCAACTATTCCTTGGTCTCTGGTGTGTACCAAAGACTGTATATATTCTAAAGGACTGTTCGATCGCGTCAAATCGCCGCTGTCGTAGTCGCCGTGGAATGCTACGTCACGCGCTGACCAGCGCTCCACAGTGCGGCGGATGGTTATTCTAGCGGGACAAAATCTCAAGAGCAATGTTTGGGACTTAAAATCTAAGAACGTAGCAAATGGTCTAATATATATATATATATATATATATATATATATATATATATATATATATAACTCTAATATAGCAACTATATGGTTAAATTTATTTATTTATTAACAACTTAATTTATTAATAAATAAATACAAGATAATAAAACTATGATATTATTCGTACATGACACACAAAAACCGTATTGTAAACTATTGCCAAATACATAAAATTATGATATCAGGTGAAATACTTACAAAAAACTCTTTAGCAGTTATTTTTTAATTACTTTGTAATCTTGGGACACCCTCTATATTTTATTTTAAAGAAATTAATTAAGATATTTTAATTTTAATTTTAACACTCGGTAATTGTAAATTCATATATAGTAAGTATCTAAGACAATTTTTTAAACTCAGAGCCTTTTGATGGAGTTGTTTTTTTTGATACTATCCGATTGAAATGAAACTTTTTGGGCATTCACCTGTTAAGCTTGAACTCCCTGTGACTGTGACTACCTGTGTTGGTAACTATTGGTAACTCAAAAGATCTACATCATTCAATATATCGATATTTGAAAAAAAGTGAAAGTTTGATATCTGCAGAACAAAGGCACGAAGGATTTTAACAAATAATATACGTACAGTAGAAAAGTACATACCTGTGGCAATCTTCAACATAATTTGGCTTTGGAATAAAATGTATAAGCACTTGTAAATATTTTGTTTTCATATGATCTCTGCCTTGCTGAGCAGAAAACGACCAAATTTGGTTGATAAAAATGTATCGAAATACAAAGAATATTCATGCATTTTTATATCAATTGGAATGTTTACTATTTATTCTTACAGCACACATTTTTTGACTTATTTCTAACCAAACGCTTTTGTCCCGCTAAATTTATCTTCCACTGTGCGCTCGTCCGTCAAATGCAAAAATAACTGTCACTGTCTAAAATCTTTAGCGCCAACTTCAACTCGGTCCCCAGATGACGTAAAAAAACTGACAGTGCAGGAAGATAGGAATCGAACTATCCTTATCTCTATAGTATCCTTGGGTGTGTACCAGTGGACCTTGTTTGTACCATGACCATTGTGATGTGTACCATGTTATGTCGACGGTCACGAAACGACGCAAAAACTCCTTCGGATTGCGCTTAAACAGAGTCAAACAATGCTCTGAAGTGGTCTCACGCTTGCGCTTGTCCGGAGTGAACAGCCATCGCGCCGACAACTTTCTCATGGATATAACCCACGCGGTCTTTTGAGATGCCTACTGCCTCAACTATCTCGCGCACCTTCAATCGGCGGCCTGCCAATACGAGATCATGGATTTTTGTTATGTTATCCTCCGTGGTAACCGTTTTCGGGGGACCTGGGCGTGGCTCATCAAAAACCGACGTGCGACCACGTTGAAACTCATTTTTGACAGTCGCCATCGAAGGAGAAGAGTCCGTACACAGCATCCAAGCGCTCTTTAATTTCGCTGCGCGATTTTCCTTCCAGAAACAAGAATCGAATCACCGATCGATATTGTTCTTTCTCCATTTCTCTAAAATCGGCGGACACGCCCGCTTCCACACGTGGCCAAAACAAAACTACGAGTCTGATTCGGCTGAAATTTTGACAGTAGCCGTCTACTACACGATGGTAAATTTCTCTTGCGATAGTGGCGTCATCGGGCGGTGAGGACTTATCGGACCGCCCTCGTAGAACTATATTCCGAACTTTTCTCTTTGATATTTTGTTATTAAAAGTTTTATAAGTATAGAGGACTTTTTAGGTTTGTTCCAACCGGACCGAGAACCGATCCTGGGACGGTAATTTCTAGTCGCCCACTTATTGTTTGAGAAGTTTGATCGTTTGTCAAGATTAACAAATGAATTCACTGATAGCAAAATTACCGTTCTAGGACGGTTCTCTTGTCCGGTTGGAACAAACATTTTAATTAGCTGCCATAACAGGTTGTTGCATGATATACGTATAACCTGTTCATTGTTGAGATTTTTATTTTTCTATTGTTGGAGATGCTGAAGCATATAAGTACTTTTTTCAATAGCTCAATAATAAAAAAAAACATGTAGGAAACTTTTTGGCACAAGAGGTGAGATTGAATTAAATTTAAAAAAATTTAGATCGTTCCTGAGCTCAAAAATAGTAATAATGAATGGTTTTTGTCTTATGTAATTAAGAAACATGAAATTAAATATTCTTTTCTATATAATTTAAATCAATTTTTTTAATTCTACAATCATTTATTCATACCAAACAACTTATGTAGAGATATAAAAGAGTGAAACAGTTAAAATTAAGAAAGATATACATTAGGTATTTGTACTTCTTGAAGCTTTTTCATTAATTAAAGGCCCCCTAAAACTAAAATAATTGTATATACTCACTAACGCTATTAGGAAACAGAACTGATTGCGTTGTGAGGTGCTCCCATTTGTGTGAGGACTTTATCTAACCATTGGAGCGGACCGTGAAGATGGATTTCTATCCAACAGGGAGTACTTGTAACATCCTGTCTATGATATTCTGCACCCCAACCCTAAAGAAAAGACAATGTTTTAAATTCCATCAATACAAAAAATGTGTTTTCCTTAACAGAAATAATATCTTGTTTTAACAAACTGGACAGAGGCACAAGAGGAAACATTTTTTTATTATTGATTTTTATTAGATTAAGATAAATACATTCTTCATAAAAAAATTTCGCTTGTTCTAAAATGGTCAATCCCGTTTATATTTTTCCGAATTTCCCATACCGTTTCAGAGAAAATTATATGAAGCATTAATTATTATATGAAACATTATTAGAATATGGTTGAATTTACCTTTGAAGTCCTACAAATCAAAAGGCGTTTCTAGTGTATTATAATTTTGATTTCATTCTTGGATAGATGGGTATTATTAATTTTGATTAATGCCATATTTTTTACTGTTGTCAAAGTATCACATTTTCCGATAACTATTTTCGCCCTAACATTGAACTATATAAGTAAATGTGTTGTGCTTTTTTAACATTTTAAAACAGCAAAAACATGACGTTAATTAAAATTCCATCAATAACCCATAGACACAATAACCCCAAGAACTATAGACTGTCCAACGACAAGATCCTTGACAGTGATAGATGTGTCTGTCATTTTAATTTCAAAGTAGTTTATTTTATTTTACAAAGAAATAAGTTGGTACAACTGGAACGCATAGCAGGAAATTAGTATATTTAAAATTTGACTGATAAGTAATTACTTCAAAATATTATGAAAAAAAACTGTATGAAACTCAAAAAATGTATGAGTTATTTTATTAAAAAAAAAACCGTATGTGTTAATGCAAAACAAACAAGAACAAAACACCACTTACCAAAAAATATAATAACTATTTCTTACTTTCAAGCTTCAAGAAACTTCCCGCATTTATTATTATATTATTTATCAATATAACTTATGTACAAATACAAATTTGTAATATTCCACAGGAATAAATAAAACAACATTAATAAAACAAACTATTTTATTAATAATAACACTTACCAAATTTTATACCTTAAAGGTTGATTAATTAACTTTAATCTTAATTTTTTTTAAACCAGTACCTTTTCACATTATTTTTCTGCAGTACTAAAATCCATTATTTACCTATCGTGTGATGTCGATATATTTAACAGCTACTCCAGTGGTATATGTTTAGAATGATCCTTGTAGCATATACGAGATGCACTTATCTATGACAAGATGGTATACAAACTTTATTGATGGTAACTTTATTGGTGTATAAGATTTTCTGCCTGGGCAGCAAGTATTAACTATAAACTGTGCTCTGGGTCTAGAGTTAATTTTCCCTCGATTTTTCCTCCACTTGACTTCAAAAGACACAAAATACACGTAATAATCACAACCAATCAAAATGCATCATCTTCCAAAACGCAGATATTTGACATAAGTTGACACAAAATTATAACCTATACTTGGCAAAACTTTGACAAGTCTCAAAAATCTAAAGGCGAGTTCATACGTATCAGCGTCCGTTTGTCGTTCATCGTTCCTTCAAACCAATTAAATTTAAATATGATATGTCATTTTTGAAATAAACCAATAAAACTGGTTAAAAACAACAAGAGACGACGCATGACGGATTTATATTTAAACCCATCCATAGTTAACGTAAAAAATACTAGAAAGTTTTTTTAGTAAAATAAATAGATTGGTATGGGACGTCATCTGCTTTTCTTCTGTCATCGTCTGTCGAAATCTTACCTGAGAAAAGAACAGAGCATATCTATCAAAGAATGAAAACGAAATTACATTACCATAGAAACGCATTTTCAACCATGTTTTCATGCTTTTTTTTTTAATTTTCTCTAATACGGCATGGAAAGTATAAACAGAATTAACCATCTTAGAACAAGGAAATTTTTTTACGAAGAATGCTTTTTTCTCAAAATGTTAATAGTAAAAAGGTTTTATATACCTCTTGTAAAGACAATCCGGGGACATACTGTATATATCGGGGTTTATAGTCTAAGATTTTCAACAATCCAAACAAATCCTTTTATAAAATATGTAAGCAATGTGATTAACAAATAAACAATTAAATTTGCCATTTATTTAAAACTGTAAAGTAGAAAATGTATTAAACTTTTTTACCAAAACTACAGTATAATAGTGTCCTAATCCACTATTTCAAATGAAATACACTAACTTTTTTTTCAAAATTCGGCTGCTAAAATTTACACAATATTTGAAACCTTTAAACAGGATTAAAATAAAATATATTTTTTCCAGTATTTCAAATGAAGCACATTGTATTAAACAATCAGATATTTGTTTAATATTTATGTTTTATTGCGCACTTCCTACCTAAAATCTGTGATTGCTGAGAAAATTCTGTTTTTTTTTGAAAATATGTCATTATTATCATTGAAAATATATCATTGTTTACCATTAAAAGAGACCATACCTATCTACAATAGAGCAGAATAAAACTGAAAACCATTTAATCAATTCAATGATCAATTCACTTGATTAATTAAGAAATACAATTTATTGTACTGATGCAATAGGAAATAATCATTATAAATCAAAAAATTAGTGTATAAACTTCGAGTTTGTAAAAAAAACTAAAGCTCTAAAATAAAATGTGTTCGCTCAACTCATAACAAACTGTATTTGAAACAGCAGAGAAAAATATTTTTCCCATCAAGTTTTGAACCAGCCTATACCATGTCCTGTGCAATATAACATAATGTATTTGAGTACACCTAGTTTGATATGAACACTGCTATAAAATAACTATTTACAATCAAAAAATACAAGTAACTTTATAATTCTGAGAGAGCTTTAAATATGCAGAAGGTTTAATTTGAAAAATGCGATATTTCAAAAACCACTTGGTATAGAATATTAAATTATGGTAGGAATGAGAATGACCTCTTTGTAGGAATGGAAACTTAAAATCAAATCTACAGAGGTAAAAATGTATATAGAAAAATATCAAAAAATACATAACATTTAAAAATATTTCGTTTTAATTTTGGAAGTATGTTTGAGATAGAATCATACTGTATATTTACCAAGACAATGTACACAACCATTGTTCTTATTGAGAAATGCCAATTGAGCTATTCAGAAATGCTAGGCCACCCTGTAATCTATACATGATTATAAAAAATCCACCTTTAGAATTTTAAAAATATTATTTTATTTGTAGATACTAACCAAAATAATAAAATTAATGCAGAAAAAAATAAACATGTGAACAGAAAATCTTAACCTTTTCATAAATATACAGACAAATCCTTTTTTTAATATATATGTATTACTCAAAGTACTGTGAATTGTTTCAAATTCAAAAGCTGATTTTAGACAATTATGTCAACATTATTTTTATAAGTAATTTATAGTTTAAGAGTTTAGATCTCAGTACATTATATTTTAACTAATATATTTTAACATGTTATATCTGTAAATATATTAAATGTTTGTTAATTAATATTAAACATATTAATTTATTATTAAAAAACACACAGTACCTTAACAAAGCTCATTCGAATGGTACACATTTTGGTGAGCTCATATACTGCTTCAAAACCATGATTTACACATTGGGACAGCAACTGAGCAAATTCTGCATTATTGAAGATCCTCAGGGAACACCCCGCTGGAATTTTACACACTGTAGAGGGGTGGAAGTTATGGTGATGGTTACAATTTCTTGATTGTACAAATATTGGTGAATCTGACAAACACTCTGCATATACTTCTCCATTAACATAATATAAATGTACACCTTGAATAATAAATATGTCAGTATATTAAAGTAAACTATTAATTATTTGAAACCTTTTCCTATGTGTCTTCTTGTATTTTCAATAGTACTGTTTCTGTTCACATTGCTTAATTGCCCTAAACAAAACCGATCACTATTGTTACTTGGATTGGTAAAGCCATCCACTATAACTGATGTAGAGTGACAATGGAAAACTTCACCCACTCTACTATTGAGCTCATAGTAAGCAATTGATGCCCAGTATGGTTGTTCTTGGTATGGCACTGCTTGAACATCTTGTGTTAGAGGTGGTTCTGGGCTGGGATTGTTATTGGTTGTTGACGCATTTTCATCTGTTGGACTATATGCAGGTGGAGGTGTTTCAGCCAAGTTGGCATATGGAGATTGAGGATTTGAAATAACACTTCCTGGACTAGATGCATTAGATATAGGAGAGCTAGGGCTCATGTGGGCCGAATTAAAACCATTTGAAGAATATCTCATATTATGAGGCATATTTGGTTCGACTATTTGTTGGAATGGCAATAACGAATGGCCTGGTACAAAATCATTATGACGTGGTACCAAGACTGGTGGTAAGACTGGACTCTCTACCCTTTTATAATGATAAGGATTAATGCACACTTCCTTCTGTTTAGATGAAAACGGGTATTGGCATGTTTCTAAAGGTTTTAATTCGTGATGGCTCTGTAAATCAGGCCACCTCCATACACGGCAGTATATTACATGGGGCAACCCCTTCCTATGAGAAACCTACAACAGAAGTAACCATTGTCAACACTGTACTAATATTGGAATAGCTATATCAAAAGAAAAATTTTACAAACCTGTAGTCTGCCATCCAAACTTCTAGGGATAGTCACGCACTTGCTTGGTTGTCCAGGACAACTTAAGGCCCTTTCCAAATCGTCTATTGCACCTTTTCGTTTTTTTAACTTTTTCACTAAACTATCCACTGCTTTTTCAGCCCACTGTTCCTCCTCGTCACCTTGTTTCCACCCCAAAAGTTTTTTAACTGCAGGGCTGGTAAATGAAAATAAGCTGTTCAGGGTTTGAATTGGTCCACTGCTAGAAGATTCACCTTCATCTGTGTCCATGTTTATACTAAAAAATTGATAACCAATTATATCCTAAACTTACTTAACCATAAATTATAAAAATTTCTAAAAAGCACCTTGACAACATTCCACTTTTCTTATAACTTACACAAGTTTTAAACAAATACCTAATGGTTCTTTAAACACGTTTAAAATACTTTTTTTATAATACAAAATGTTTAGAACATAACAACCGGTTAATCATAAATTATTATAGAAGTTTCTAAAAAGCACTTTGACGACATTCTACTTTTGTTATAATATATATAAGTTTAATGCAATTTTAATTTTATATAGCCAACCAAATAACTAGTGTTATTTTAAATAAAAATACGTTATTGTTATTTCGATAGCAGTGTCCCATTCCCACAACAATTTATAACTATAACTATATATCACTCTTCGCGTGTTACAATTCTAGAAAACGAAATTTGAAAACACTTAAATTTTGGAATATAATTTCCGAGAAAAATCAAACAAATACAACAAATGACTCACAAATTATTAAATTGAGTCACATAAAACTGAAAATCTGTAGCCATGTTATGATTTATTTCACAGTACACTGCACTACACGTACATTTCTAACAGTTAAGCGTATGGTACTAACTGTATACTTCCTATAAACTTGGTATTTATCAAGAGCAGCTTTAGCTTTTTTCTCAACAACAAAAATAAAGCAGACATGACCGAGAGCATTTGATCGTTCAATACAGTCTAGGAAGCTTTCTCCAGAACCCATTAACGGACCTGCATATTCCTTACCTTAATTATATTGGAAATAACTATATTATGGCACACTTGTGGGTAATTTTGTCAGAAATATGAGAAAAACGCAAAAAAATGAACACACAACGACTTGGTGACGCCAGATCAAGCAGTGTTTTGTAAACTTGACGATTCTATCAAGAGTGGCGCTGATAACGGTATTGGCGGTAAATTTAAACAGCTTGGCTCTTGCAAATCGACAAAGTTTATCGAGGAAGTTTATTATAAAGCAAACGCATTTTTAAGATAATGCTTTTTATTCATTATAAATATATTTATTTTATTCTTATTTTAGGAAATAGAATATTTAATTCGCGTTATTTATTTCCATTAATAAATGCATAATTTTCTGAATAAATGAAATATTTATGAAAAATGAATAAATAAAAATTTTGGAATATTTAATTATCAATTCTTATTTTTTTATATTTATTCTTAAGTAATCATATTTTTTGTTTTAATTATACAGGGTGTTTCAAAACAAATTGCAAAAATCTTTAAAGGGTGATTTCCTGTCAAAAATCTTCGTAAAGATGTTAATAATGCTAATATTAATCCCCTCCCTATTTTTTTCTTAAAACTTACCCGATGTGAGAGTAAAAAATAAAATATGAATAATTCCGCGTCGGCAGTGGCGGATACAGATGGGGGCCATGAGGCCCGGGCCTCCGTAAAATCTGTAAATTGGGTGAAATATTATAAACATTATTTTTTCGCCACCTTTGTACAGGGTGGGTCAAATTCGACGCTTTTAAATAGAAACACCCTTTCTATAAAAGATAGACAAAAACCTATAGGAGATAGACAAAAACTAATATCGGTGGCTGGAGCTCAATTTTTGTCAAAAACATGATGGTGAAAACTGCATATCGATATCTATTACCGTTTCGGAGTTACGGGGTGTTTTTCAAAAATATGCATTTTTAACAAATCGCTGTAACTTCTTTGGTATGGAAAATTTTGTATTTTTTTAAATAATTTAAGAATTATCAACAGAAAATTTGATTTTTTATATGGGACACCCTGTATATTTTTAATTTATTGAAAATAATTTAAAATTACCTTTCCAAAAATATAACAAACTTGATATTTTGCTCTATTCCTCTTCGAGATATAGAGTATATAAAAATTCGCCCGCTTTAAATAAGTAAGCTTTGAACGGCACCGGCTGTATCTAATACAAAAAAATTCTAGCTGTGAGCATCAATTAAAACGAAAATAATATTTGCTATGAGAGATGCAGAATTTTATAACAATTTAAAATATATTTAACCAACATCAACACATTTAAACTATATCTATTAACAATAAAAATAAATAGCAAACAAAGAAATCAGATTTTGCTACAGCAGGTGTTCAACATATCGACCCTCTTCTGTTATGGACAGACGGGACAGTTTTTGAAAATGTCTCGCGGAATTCATTAACTCAGTGGGGGGTGAAAGATACCCTCTCATAACTGCTGTATTTTTAATTCTTGTCTAGATTATACGGAAGAATAAGGAACCTTTATTCTTCCGCAAATATATCCATAGGATTAGATCTCTGGGCACTAAGTCAGGCGGCCTCGACGGCCCACGGCTGGGATCTTGGTTAGCTATCCAATTATTCTTGAAATTGGCTGCAAAAATTTGCTGCTCATCAGCTTTCAGAGGCGGTGCTGTTGTCTTGCTGGAAAAATATGTTTTCGAGTTCCATTAAGGGCATATCATCAATAAGGGGTCCAAAACCTACTAGTTAAAAGTGACGAACTTTCAAAAATTCTGTATTTCGAAGGGGATTATAACAAAATATCAAGTGTGCTACATTTTTGGAAAGGTAATTTTAAATTCTTTTCAGTTAATTAAAAATATAGAGGGTGTCTCAAATAAAAAATCATTTTTTCTGTTGATAACTCTTAAATTATTAATTTTAAAATAATTATACTTAAACCATTAAATTCTACGTAAAAAGGTGCTTTGAAAATGTTTTCATAGAAATACAAAATTTTCCATAGCAAAAAAGTTACGCGATTTGTTAAAAATGCACGTTTTTGAAAAACACCCCGTAACTTCGAAACAGTAACAGATATTGATGTGCGGTTTTCACCATCATGTTTTTCATGAAAATTGAGCTCCAGAAACCGATATTAGTTTTCGTCTATCTCCTATAGAAAAGGGTGTTTCCATTTAAAAGCGTCGAATTTGACCCACCCTGTACAGCAATATCTCGCTAATTATTGGTTTGATTCAATGTTATTTATATACACGGTGAGTCTTAAATAAGTGCAAATATTTGCATGGCTGGTAGAACTCGATAAAATAAACATGTTTTCTCTTTACCATTTTTCAAATAAATCCAAAATAACCGAGTTATTTTGATTTAAAAATTAAAATTATATATTTTTTGCTTATATTTTGAGAATCGCTATTTTTTTCTGGGTTTTCTTTTTTTATAAATTTAATTTACTACCTTGTTGCCATAACATCAAGATATTATGTTTTTTAACTAAAGTTAAAAACATTTCCAAAACATTTTAAAAAAATTTCCAAATTTTCAAAATTTATTTTTCGCAAAAAAACCTCATAAATGGGGTCGAAATATACCACCCGTAAAAATATTTGCACTTATTTAAGATTTACCCCGTATATGAAACTACCAACTACCCCTAATACTACCAATGAATTACCCCACTTGTTTTTTGTTATGAAATACCATGTATATTTATTAAAGATATAGACATTAAAACATTAAGCTGGCGACTAAAATGGTATAATATACACAAATACATTAAATATTCCTGTTCTTATAATTCTTGGTCTCTCTATAAGTGGATACTTGACACTTAACCCAATTTATAAACAAATAAATCATTATACATAGTGCGACAATACAGTTAAAAAATAATTTTTATTTTTAAGTCTTTTGGGTACTTAAAAAGTAAACTACACAACTATAACCAACAACCAAGTCCAAAGAATCATGTTTTTTAACAAAATTTTGTCCATAGGCTTGTTAATTTAATATGTATACACAAATGTGTGTCATTAGTTAGCTTGAACTATGAACTATTATACCTTATGATCGAATAAAAATGGCGTCAGCGATGGCTATGAAATGAAGATCGCTGTCATTTTATATGTAAATTTATATGGGAAATATCATCGATCGTCATTTCCCAGCCAACTGGACGCCGTTCTTTTTTTCGATCATACGGTAATATGAGAGATAGAGCAGTAGAGTAGAGAGTAGAGGTAGTGTCTTATCCATTTTTGGTAATTTGGCTAAAAATATCTATACGTACTCTAGTATTGGCCACTCTGCACAATATTCAGTATAATTTTTATGGCAGAATTCATTCTATACTGTATTCTGAATAATCCACAAGTTAAAATTGTCCATTTTGTAAACTTATCGATAGAAGGAATTTTGATACTCAACCTCTCATATATATAAACTGAGTATATATAGTCTGTCCAACGAGCCAGGAAAAAAAATATGACAGAAAATAAATTTATCTGTGACTTAAAAATGACAAAAACAACATTGTGTTAATTATGTATTTAGTATATGATTTAATAATATAATATGATTTAATAATTTGAATAAGATACTTATACACAAATTATTTGGAACATTACTTTTTGAAATTCTACAGGGTGCCTCCAAAAAACTATATATCAAAGAGTCACAGATGAGATTTTTTAATGAAAAACTGCACATGAATAAGTCATGTAGAACTGTAGTATTAGGTGATTTTGGGATATTGTTATAACATTAAAGCCAATTTTTTTATTTCATTATCAAGTTTTTAACTAAATTATAATGTAATCTGTATAGCATTCTATACGTTAAAGTATACAGGGTGAGTCTTAAATAAGAGTAAATATTTTTAAGGGTAGTATATTTCGACTCCAGAAACACGTTTATGAAGTTCTCTTTGGGAAAAAAATAAAAAATTGGAATTTTTTGAAAAGTTTTATTTAAAAAAATAATAAATTCATCATATACAAAAAATATATTTTTTTTTAATTTACAAAGTAAAATATCTCGGTTATTTCGGACTTATTTGAAAAACTGTAAAGAGAAAACATGTGTCTTTTGTTGAGATCTACTAGCCCAAAAAATATTTGGACTAACAAAGGATTAAAAATAGATGGACAATATCTTAACCATCTAAGATTTGCTGATGACATACTCCTAATTGCCAATAGTCCTGAAGCCATGATGAACACAAGCCTAAATTAATGAAGTAAATACAGCCAGCAATAAAGAGGAAAAATGAATTTAGCAAAAACTAAAGTAATGTAAAACGAACTAGTGGAAAAAAAGACATTCTAATAAACACAATACAGGAAATAAGAGAAGAATACATATTTGGGACAACTAATACACAGCTCACGATCTCTACTACCAGAAATCAACAGAAGAATTATGTTAACATGGAGTACTTACGGAAGAAACTCAATCATACTCAAATCTAAAATGCCACTCTATCTAAAGAAGAAAACATTCGACCAATTCATGCGACCTATGCATGCGAAACCTGGACACTTAAAACGGACATCATATAAGGAAACTGCAGGTCGCATAACGTTCAATGGAACGAAATATGCTGGGAATAACCATTATAGAGACCGTAAAAGAATAGAGTGGATACAACAAAAGACCCCGGTAATTTATGTCATCCACAGTCAAATCCCACAAATGGCAATGGGCAGGACACCTGGCGAGAAGAACAGACAATAGATGGACCACAAAAATTGCAGCATGGTAACCACGATGAATTAAGAGACCTAGAAGAAGACCGAACCTGAGATGGGACCACGATATTAGGAAATTAGCAACGACAATTTGGGCTCGCATAGCCAAAATAGGCAAGAATGGGCCCAACTACAAAGAGAGTATGTGAGGGAAGCTACACCATAATTGGAAATGGTTGAATAAGCTGAAAATGATGATGATGATGATGAAGACTCATCCTGTATAGGATGCTATGTTTAAAAAAATCATTCCATTGATACATAAATTTTTTTGGCGACATCCTGTAGACCTCTAAATAATTTTAAAACGTATTAGTCCAAATAAGCCTTCATACGCTCCAAAAATTTCAGCTAAATTCAAATACCTACTTAGTCGTTTTCCTTGGAGTCTATGTCGATTGAGAAAATAATAAACTATTTATAAAATTTGATAATAATTACTTAAGGGAATTTATTTTGTTTAATAAATATAGATCTGCTACACCACTGAAGACCGGTCTGAATCTTAATTATAAAAAAAACTAATTTTTTGGGCACAAAAATATCCATGGTTTTTTGCGATTTATCTTTTAGATAAATGCTACTACTTTGATATATTTGGCATAGTTTAAGATTGACCTTGTAAAACGATAGTTGGTGTGCTAAATTTTTGGGGGTGGAAAATCTGGAAAATCAGACCTGCAAGCTGCGCAAACGCTCAGTTGGAAGGCTTCGGACCACAATTTTCTTCGTTGGGCTGTTGTATTGATCGGACGAAATGTGTATGAAGTGTTGAGTGGAAAGTGGAAGGAAAACATCCAGAATTTGTGAAAATTCAAATCAAACATGTCAACTGCTACTAAGGTAAGTTGTTTTTATATTGACATAATTAGTTGGAAAAAGGAATTGCGTTTAGTAAATATACCGGACGCCATATATGACATATTGTTTTGCTGCAAAAACAATGGATTATGTTTTTGAAGAATCGAAGTTAAAAAAATTCTATAGCAAAAAAAAATTGAAATGTGTCTTGTTGAATATAGTTTTATGCAGGCTGTCGTGAATATTTGCGTTACCCTTTTTACATGTCGACGTTATGTGTAGGAATGTACAATAACTTGTCATATGTAATTGATTTATGAAAATGATCTATACTATAAAAATAATTCCTTTTAAACTATTTTAAAGCCCACTTATTTTTCCAGTCATAAGTATTTGACATTTATTAAAGTGAATCATTTTATTATTGGAAAGAACAGTCTGGGACAAGCCAAATGGAGGAAAGTCAGTCTGGCTGAAAATTTGCGGATGCAAAAATTTGACAGATTTTTGAAATCCGTAACCCTTATTTTCCCATGAAAATTTGCCACATAATAAATAAGACTATAATTTCATAGAAAATACATGTCTGGCCAGACTCACAAATCAGATCGTATATTTCGTATTTTTAGATGCGAAAATTTTTGACACTGCAATTTCGTGATTTTCAATACAGCAAAATCGAGAAACTTTACTCTTAATTTCAAAAATGGTTCTAGATCCAAACACATTCACATAATGAGAAGTTTAGAACAAGTCACGTTACTAGATTTTTTTATTGCTATAACTCAAAAACTAAGGGAGATACAAAATAAAGTCAAGAGATCGATTTTGTAGAGAATTAAATTTTCTACAATAAATAATATTTTGCATTTATTAATACAACTTTCTTATATCTCTGATGATTATAAAGTTATTGGCGAATGATTTTTTTTTGATGACAAAAATAAGGGCAATGGTTTTAATAATTTTTTACTCAATTTTTCACCTGCCAGACATATTACCCTATCTCACAGATTAGCCAGACTATTTTTTTTTCTTAACTGCACAACATCTCTCACTAATAGAACTGTTTATATCGCTGGAATAAAAGTCCAGTATATTATTTGTACTTTATAACGCATTTTTCACCCCTACATATCGGCAGTTGTAGTAAATTCACCAGAATTTACTACAAAACTTTTGATTTTTAAATAGCACCCTCGGTATATTTCTACTTTATTCGATAGAAAATGACACTCTGAGTAGAGTGACGTATCATATGTCAACTTTTGACATTTTTTGTTTAAAAAAATATTACGTATTTTAAATTTAACTCTAGAGTACCATGGCTGTGTTAAAAACACTAATTTTTAATCAAGGAGCCTTGGAAAAATATATTGGATCGTCTAATGCTTTTCGTGTCTTTTCCTGGCAGGTTAACTTGGTATTTCGAGTCAAATTGTCGTCATGAACCGCATGTTACAATTTCAAATAAACCATATGCGAAAATGTCAAAAATTGACATAATATAAAATACAGGATCACTTTTTTGTATGGAAACGGTCGATTATTAGGTAAAATATAGGAGGTACTGCAAAAAGTTAAATACAAAAGTTATAGGATTTTTAAAAATATTGGCGAGTAATAAATTTAAGTATACAGGGTGGGCGATAAAGTCGTGGCACATAAAAGTTTCTTTTTTTTAAATAGAACCCCCTGTATATTACTGCATATTTCAATTCTAAGCAAAAATCGAAATACACACAATGTACCTCAAACCAACCGTTTCCGAGTTATTGGAACCTTTTTAAAATATCACTTAAACAATTTGATTTAACTAATTTCGATATGTTTAGTTTCATTTAAGGATGCCATTCTGCCGAAACGGTGATATTTGATAATATTTGACATTAGTTCTCAAGTTAACATTTATCTATACTAATATATAAAATCCTTAAGTGACTGACATACTCATTAATCACGATCCTGCTCAAACCACTCAACGTAAGAAGCTCAATTTTGGCATACAGGTTGATTCTAGGGTGTAGAGGTTCGATAAGAAGGGATTTTTCGAAATTCCAGTTTCAAGAGGGTGAAACCACCCCTCAAATATTACAATATTTTTTTATTTAAAAAACGGTCAAGTTTCCGAAAAAACGCTTAAACACGTATATTTTATTTTGTTTTTTTACATATTTCAAGATTTTTTAATAATGTATACAGGGTGTTTTAAAAAATCTGGTCATTGATTAATCACGATCCTGCTTAAACTGCTTGACGTTTAAAGCTGATTTTTGGCAAACGGATTGACTGTGGGGTTCGATAAGGAGGGGTTTCTCGAATCTCAAATTCCAAGAGGTTGAAACGCCCCCTCAAATATTACAATATTTGTTATTTAAAAAACGGTTAGTCTTTCGGGAAAACGCTTGGACAAGCATAATTTATTTGTTTTTTTTACATATTTTAATTTTTTTTTTAAAATCATACGGGGTGTTCCAAAAAGTTGGGTAATTTCTTAACCACGATTCTGCTTAAACGGCTTGACGTTAAAAGCTTATTTTTGGCAAACGGATTTTTCGAAAGTCAAATTCCAACGAGATGAAACTACCCCTCAAATATTACTAAGTTATATAATAATATCGCCATATATTTTTTTCTCATGCTGACATAAATGTGAGAAAATTTTATCCAGTTTGTATGTTAATGGAAATTCTTGCTTTGCTTTATCATCACCATTACAAATGATTAATTCGACGCGAACGAAGTCGCTGGTACACGCTAGTAGATGTATAAAATGAGGTTATATCAAGTCTGGAAATTACAGAATTTTCGTTGACATTTAAATTCTTCAATTTATGTACATTGTGTATTACGATTATTGCTTAAAATTCAAGGAAGAAGTGAAATGTGCAATAATATACAGGGGGTTTCCTTTAAAAAAAATAAAGTTTAACTTTATGACCGATCTTGCATACTTAAATATACTAGTAGCTAATAGGCATTTAAAACCCTTAGTTAAAACCCCATTACAACAATATCATAGTTCCGGCATCATTAAATGAAATTGAACATATCGAAATTAATTAAATCAAATTGTTTAAGTGATATAAAATTCAATAACTCGGAAACGGTTGGTTTGAGGTACATTGTGTGTATTTCGATTTTTGCGTGGAATTGAAAGAGAAAATGAAATATGCAATAATATACAGGGGGTTCTATTTAAAAAAATGAAACTTTGATGTGACACGACTTTATGATCAACCCCGTATACATAAATTTATTACTCGCCAATAGACATTTAAAAACCCTTTAATTTTTGTATTTAACTTTTTGCTATACCTCCTATATTTTACCTAATAATCGACCGTTTCCATACATAATAGGGACCCTGTAGAATTTGGGTGATACAGATACTATTTAGCTAATAACGTAAAACATAACACCAACTAACCATCTTTAATTAACAAAAATTGTCTCCGACTGAATTACCGTCGCATCAGCGAGCAGCAAGCAATACGCAGGTGAAGGCTGCTAAAATAGTAGGCTTTTCGTAACACACTGACAGACCAAGCGAAATAAACTTTTTAACGTAAACAAACTCAGTTTAAATGTGATCGTGTTCGCTAATGTTTTGTAATATTCGGCTTTCGGCAGGTTTTCCCATTTTCCTATTTTCCCGCGATTCCCAACGAAAATTTTCGAAAATAGTGCGTGTCAGACATATCAGGTTCACATTTTTTTGGATTATTACCTTTAATTTGGATAAATAGCGTGTCCCAGTAAGTTAAATTTATATAATCAAAATATTTAACGATTTTTATAATAAGTACAAACATATATTTTATAAGTTTATTTTAAGTATATTTATTGTATATGTATGTTATTGTAATTAATTAACGGAAGAACGGATTTTGTGTATGTTAATTATGCATGTTGAAAACGGTAAATGTTAAAAATGCATCTACGTAATTGTTTGGAAAAAATTTAAGCCATTTAAATTATTTCCCAATTTCTTACAAAACGACATTTAAAAATAAATGTATTTTTCAACATTTTGATCTGATGGTTTTCTGGGGACCATTTATTGGAGAAAAATTAAGTATTTTTATTATCCATTTACTATATTAATATGTCGTCATAATTTATAAATAAATTTATTTGTCATTAAAAGTATATTTTTTTTATATTGAATACCGGGTGAGTCTCAAAAATGGCTCACCCCTATAACTTTTTTTATTTTTTTAGATAAAAAAAAGATATTTGGTATGTTAGTATATGACATAAATTAGAATTGATTGACGTATTCAATTGTTTTTGGTCTCTTCCTGTTTCACCGGAAACGACTACAACTTTTGATTTTTAAACGGCACCCCCGGTATATTTCTACTTTATTCGATAGAAAATGACACTCTGAATAGAGAAAGAAAGTTGACATATCATATGTCAACTTTTGACATTTTCGCTTAAAACAAATCGTATTTTAAATTTCAATCTAGAGTGCCATGGCGGTGTTAAGAACATCACTAAGTTTTAAGCAAGGAGCCTTGGAAAAATAGTTTTGATCATCTAATGTTTTTCGTGTCTTGTTTAGGCCGGTTAAAACATGCCCAAGTCGTATTTTTAGGCATATGTCGCAATTTTTTCAAATGGAATAAGGGTGCCTCATTAGCGTTTTTGAAAAAAAAACATTTTTTACGAATAATTTATTGGTACCACACACTTGGTATTTCGAGTCAAATTGTCGTTATGAACCGCATGTTACAATTTCAATTAAATGTCATTCTATTCATTATGTCATTCTATTCAGAGTGTCGTTTTCTATAAATAATAAAGTAGAAATATACCGGGTGCCATTTAAAAATCAAAAGTTATACTCATTTCCGGTTAAAGAGGAAGTGACCAAAAACAATTGAATGTTTCAATCAAATGTCATATACTAACTTACCAAATTTTGTTATTTTTTTATCTGAAAAAATAAAAAAGTTATAGAAGTGAGCCACTTTTGAAACGCACCCGGTATACTTTATTTTATTGTATTTATATGTCTATTAGCAGTGGCGTCTCCTGCATTTTAAAAGAGGTTGGGCACAGCCTCGACAAGAAAAAAATCTACTATTTTTAGTACATAAAGAATATCCTTCCTATCCTATATTTATTCATGTTATAAATAAAGTCATTTTTTATCATAAGTGTAACGTAAATATATCAAAATGCACTGAATTATATACTTTTCTTAACTTTTATCTTGGCGGTTGGGTGGGCACATGCTACTGTGCCTTTTAGTACCAGTCGCCACTGTATATCAATATGTATATATGTTAAACTGATATATATATAAAAAATACTTAAATATAGGCTAGTAGATACTTTATCATTACAACTCAAATAATTAAAAATAACCGTGTAATTATTTGTTTATTGATAAGATATTTCCTTTTTTGACTGCATCCTTTATTTTATTAATACTATATGGATAAGTCTCGGGATAAATATTCTCAATAGTCATTCATCGTGATTTTTGTTAAAAAATATTATAAAACTTGAGGATTATATCATTTCGATATTAAGACTAAAAAATTTAAATTTTCTATGGATTATTTATGTATATCTTATTAAAATTTTAAACAAATATTTATTTAAAAACATTTTATAACTGAAATAACCTTCGCGTTTTTTTTGTAATGTGAAATTCTGAATAGTTGATTGTACACAAAAAATAATTTAAATTTTCCGTATGTAATCAATAAATTATGAACTTCGTGTTTTTTAACAGGTTTATTTTACAACTCTACTTTGTTACACTTGCAAATATGTATAGATTATAAGGAAAAAAATATTCCGAAATCAAAGTCAGACACTTTAATTCACATCCTATACATATAACCCAAAGCTTTCTATTGTCTATTGTACAACTACAGAGGAAAAACGTACTAATTTCGTTTGTCTATGTAATCAATACTGTGTGTGTGGTCTAGATTGAGATTATATTGCCTAATATCAGTTGGTATTTAAAATTTAAAGGGTTAACCATTTTACTGTACAATCTATTATTACCATCATGTTATTTTTTGTTCACATATCAGTAGGATAAAATCAAAAAACCGGTATATGTTGTTATTTTGTGTATTTATGTTGTCGAAATGAAGGGGCATTTGGAGATGTACAGAATTCTGACTAGGGTTTTCGGAACAGCAGCTGATTTTCGGAACCGGGAATTTCGGTACTTTCAGTACTAACTAATTTTTGTTCAATATATATGATGGTGCCGTTCATCAATTAGAAAGCAAGGGATCCTTTTCCAAACTAAAATCGATAAAAAATGTGATTTTCAATGAAAATTGACATGAACACAAATAATATGAATACAAGTAAAGAAAAAAACATTCAATTAAAAATCCAAATGCCTATAACAACAACAACAACAAACAACGCTTTATTGTACAAAAAGCCAAAACAGCTTCATCGACAAAGCACTCACTAACAACAAAATCACAAAAAAATACAAACAACAAAAAATACACAATACAAATAATACAATTCAAAAAAATTTAAAATTACAAAAAGAATATACATGAACAATTTTAGAACAGTACGCAGTAAATAGAGTTATAAAATATTAAATACTTGACCTTTGACCAGTGTGTGAGATGATCAAAATTTTAAAATTCAAAATTGTTCATAATTATACATCAACAAAAAAGTCGTTTACCGCATATAGGGCTCTCTCCAGTAGGTATGATTTTAGAGCTTTGCGAAATGCGGGATAGAATGAAAGCGACTTGATCTTCAAAGGCAGATGATTGAACATTTTTTTGGCATTGTACAGTATTGAACCTTTAACTAGTTCTGAGCTCGGGGTTGGCAGATAAAGATCGTGCTCTGCATTCCTAAGTGGATAGTTATGAGATATAAAACATAACATAAATATAACTACAACTTAACAAGTATAGCTAGAGACGTGAGAAATGCTATGAATGCTGTGCATGCTATGAATAAAATGCGACCGGTGGTGCTATCCCCAAGTCTCAACTGTAATGCATTTAGCAACATTATACTCAATAATAAAGTAACATATTTAAAGTTCAATAATTGCTAATAAACATTATAGGAACTTCAGAAGTAAGAACAACAATATAGCAATACTATTTATTCAGAAGAGTTTGATTTCGACCGCTAGAAAATACCAATGGCCTTTCGTATGTATTAAAAATATTTTTTGTAGTTATTGTGACCGAGTCCTCAAAGTACCGAAAGAACCGGGAATTCTCGGTGCTTTCTGTACCAGGATATTCAGATTCTGAAACCTAGTGGTGACCAATACAGACCATTGGTAATTACGAAAATTACCGAAAATTTGATGTTAGAAGTTAGAAATTTCCTAAACCTTCTAGATCTCAGATACCCTGTGTCAAGAACATAAAATCTAAAAAGTCTTCTTCTTTACATTCTTCATTTAAATATTAAAGTTTAATTAAAATAGCTAATAAATGATACATAAAATTTAAAAACCATATATTTTATATTGGTTTATGCATTTTTCAATGCTTGATTGACAGTTGTTCACAGTTTTTTTTTAAATATGTATTTCATTTAAGGAATCTCTATAATACCTAATCGTTACTTACCTTTGTGACGTTGTTCATTACGGCTCTTCTGTTATTAACTTCACGGAAACAAATACTTAACTCGAATATACCTATTTAAACAAAATTGTAATTTTTGTAACAAAACACCAAAAAGAACAACTTAGAATACAAAAGTCAACTAAGTAATTCAAGAATACTTTAAATATATTTTTAATAGATACCTACGTTTATTTAATTGTTGACGATAAATTATGACGGATTCATATGGTATAAAACATACGTCACCATTAAGGTCATATTAAATAGCATAGAGTATTATAAATACGCAATAGTTTTTTTCTTTTGGTAATTGTTTTAAGTGTATTAGATATTTTTTTTATTAAAATTTGTGCATTACAAATAAAGCGGAAAATTTTGTACTTTTATCTAATAAAATCTTGATTTATATCTAATTCTATTTTTGTAGACAATCTTCTGTCTACTGTCTATGATAATTAAAGTAACAGCGCTTTTAGATGGAGCGTCCGGGCGGATGTTTTTTCAATATAGCTCATCCGGACGGAGCATACGCGACCCATGTGAAATCGTTCATATAAAATCATGGTTCTTGCTCGAAGTCCCGGACGGTCTGTCGCGGACACTCCGCTCCATCTGAAAACGCTGTAATAAGTAACATAATATAATCCATATCCACTAACTAGACATATATTTTAAATATTCTTTAAGTAGTACTAGTGATTCTAGTTTACGTTGTCAAAAAATAGAATATAACTGAAGATGCTTTAGTGTATACTATACAACTATACAGTATAATATAATAATCATAGTTTGTAGTTGGGACCCCTTGTTGTTTATTGTTGTCTATGCGGGCCCAACTTATCGCTGCTAATTTCTTAATATTATGGTCCCATCTCAGGTTGGGTCTTCTTCTAGGTCTCTTAATTCCTCTTGAGTACAATGCTGTAATTTTTGTGGTCCATCATTGTCCGTCCTTCCTGCCCGGTGTCCTGCCCATTGCCACTTGAGGGTTATGACTCAGTGGATGACATCTATTACCTGGGTCTTTTGTCGTATCCACTCTATTCTTTTACGGTCCCTCTTAGTTATTCCCAGCATATTCCGTTCCATTGAGATTGATTCCTTATGATGTCCGTTTTAAGTGTCCAGGTTTCGTATGCATACATAGGTCATCACTGTTAAAGTGGCATTCTAGATTTGAATATGATTAAGTTTTTTCCATAAGTACTCCATGCTAACTTAATTCTTCTGTTGATTTCTGGATTTTCTGGTAGTAGAGATCCCGAACTGTGTATTAGTTGTCCTAGAATATGTATTCTTCTACTGTTTCCAGTGTTATGTTATTTATTGGAATATCTTTTCTGACCACTAATTCGTTGTACATTGCTTTAGTTTTTGTCAAGTTCATTTTGAGATCCACTTTATTGCTGGCTGTATTTAGTTCGTTAATTTGTGCTTGTAGTTGATCAGGGCTATTGGCAATTACGACTGTTATCTTAGATGGTTGAGATAGTCTTCATCTATTTTTAATCTTTTGTTGGTTCAGTCCAGTTAACGGAAGATTTTTTCTAGTGTTGCTGTAAACAGGTTTGGGGATATCGCGTTTCCCTGATGTCGCGTTGTCCTGCTTTGCCAGTTGGGAACTCTGGGGTTGTTTTATATATCACGACTGTTGCTTTCCTTTCTTATACAGGGTGTCCCAGAAATAAGTGCAAATATTTTAAGGGGTAGTAGATCTCGATAAAAGAAACATATTTTCTCTTTATCGTTTTTCAAATAAGTCCAAAATAATGGAGTTATTTTACTTTGAAAATTTCCAAAAAAAAATATTTTTTGCTAAAATTTTGAGAACCACTGGATCTTTTCTGGATTTTCTTCTTGTAAATTTAATCTAATATCTATGTTGCCATATTATCAAGAAATTGTGTTTTTTAACTAAAAACTAAAAAAATTTCCAAAATAATTTTTATAAAATTTCGAATTTTCAAATTTTTTTTTCTCGAAAAAAACCTCATAGGCATGTTTCTGGGGTTGAACTATACTACCAGTTAAAATATTTGCACTTATTTCTGGGACAGCCAGTATATTGGCGAGAGTTTCTATAGTATAAGGCCTGGCAATATCTTGTTTCGCTAGGACTTCTATGATTGCCTTATGATATATGGAGTCGAAAGCCTTCTCAAAGTCTATAAAGGCTAGTGGAAGTTCGTATTCTTTTGTTCGGCTGATAGTTTCTCTTAGTGTATGTATGTGATCAATCGTGCTGATGCTGAAGCCGCTTCTAAAGCCTGCTTGTTCTCGTGGTTGTGCAGCGTCTAGCGTGGTTTGTATTCTGTTATTATTTTTGTGAATATTTTTTATGGATTATTAATCTCTATATATGTATGGTATTAACAGTCTAATTTTAGTTTAAAATATTAGTAGATATCTTGAGAATATGTAAGTAATAAAGCGGGGACTTGATTAAATCTCTTATCTTAATTATTTTTATCTAATATATAAATACAAATATTCTTGATTTATGATTAGCTTTGTACACGTTTAAAAAAGTTACAGTATACTAGTATTTTATCTGATAAACGCTCATGTCTTTCGACACTTGAATATACATTTTATACTTATTGAGAAACAGTTTTGTGTATCATACCATCATACTAACTTATCTTAACCATATACTTCATGTATCCTATATGAATAAGAATTACATGTGTGTACCTTGTTTTAGTTAATATTTGCTTATTATGTTGGCTTTGTTTATCTTCGAATTTTCGCCTTTACACAATCCGGAATTTCTAAATATGTTAATTTAGCCATACGAGGCTCAATACACTATTGTTTGTTTTTCTTTACTAAATAGTCCCCCTTTCTGTCATATTAATATTGAAATTTACTTGCTAATCACTTGCTGAACTAGCAAATGTTGCTTAAGATAATATCTAATTAATATATGAAGTATTTATTATCTTATTTTATTCTCTCATTTTATTCTACTTATGAATACTGAAACAATTTCGGACTTTCGTGGTCTTTATTTATTTTAGCTTGTACAACGTTTCGGATCTTTGGTATCGGTCAGAGAAATTAATTGTAAACTGTAAAATCTACCTATAATTTTAGTGGTGGAAAATTGCAGTCATGAATTCCACACAGAAATGAATAAAAAAAAATAAATAAATAATATATAACATATTAAATAATCTGTCCCAAGTCTGTCCAACAACAAAATCGTGACAGTGATAGGTGTGTCATTTTAATTTCAAAGTAGTTTATTTTACAAAGAAATAAGTTGGTACAAATGGAATGCAAAGCTGGAAATTAATATACAGGATGTCCCAGAAATAAGTGCATGTATTTTAATTGGTAGTATAGTTCAACCAGTAGAAACACGCCTATGAGGTTTTTTCGCAAAAAAAATTTTGAAAGAAAAAAATAATTTCGGGATAATATGGCAACATCGGTAGTAGATTAAATTTACAAGAAAGAAATTCCAGAAAAGATCCAGTGGTTCTCAAAATTTTAGAAAAAAATCATTTTTTTTTGGAAATTTTCAAAGTAAAACAACTCCGTTATTTTGGACTTATTTGAAAAACGATAAAAAGAAAATGTTTCTTTTATCGAGATCTACCATCCTAAAATACTTGCAGTTATTTCTGGGCCACCCTGTATATATTTTTTTAAATTATACGGTCAAATTATTACTTCAAAATAGTTCAAAATATTATGAAAAAAAAACTGTAAAAACTGAAAAAGTTTAATCGAGTTTTTTTTATTAAAAAAAATATTTTAGAGTGTGTGATAATACAAAACACCAGATAAAAAAACATATAAAAAAGAAACAGTTCGTATTTACAACTTCAAGAAACTTCCTGAGCATTTATTATTATACAGGGTGAGTGTTAAATAAGTACAAATATTTTTAGGTACAATATATCTCGACCCAAGAAACACGATTATGAGTTTTTTTTCGCGAAAATTTTGTTTGGGAAATTTGGAGGTAGTAATAATCATAGGTAGTAGATTAAATTTACAAGAAAAAAAAAACAAATAAGATCTAGTGGTTTTCAAAATTTAAGCAAAAAATCATTTTTTATGTTAACAGTACCATGCATTCTGAATGTTGGTTTTGATATAGTACTAGTATGCTTTTATTAATCCAATCAGTTATTTTGTTTATGCCATTAGACATGCAGTAAAAAAAACTGTGCATAAAAATTTCAGTATGATGTAAAAGTATTGTAAGTTTATCTCGTAAGTTTTGGGGTATGTTAATATTATGTACCATTACGATAAAAAAAGTAGTACAACAAAATATGATTTAATCTAGTCTATAATAAAATAAAAAAATCTAGAAAAATTGCCCATTTTTAAAAGGTAGGTAAATTTTTATACTTTTATTTCGCCACGTATACCTACCAATTATTACCAAATTCATGGTAACGCCTAAAAAGTTAGGTGGCATTAGTATTGTTCGACGATATCCACTTCTCGATGTCTTTATAGACCAGGTCTATCCGAGACTACTAATTCTTGTACTACTTTTTTTTATCGCAATTGTACATCAGTGCAAATATTGTTATATAAATATGGAGGGTTTTTAGAAGTTAGGACAGGAGTGGTACAAGCAAAGGAAATGTAAGAATCGTCTGCTTTCCATTCATAACCAGTTATATTCATTATAGGTATGATTAAGATGTTGATACTTTCGAATACAAAAAAACAATCTCAAGCATGAATTTTGCAATTTTTAAATGCGTCCAGCATCATGCAGTCAAACAAGGGCCATATAATACGTCACAATAATTCACATAGTTCGAAAGATTAAGTGATTTGCAAATTATTGTTAATATTTCTATACAGGGTAAATCTTAAATAAGTGCAAATATTTTCAGGGGTGGTATATTTCGACCCCAGGAACATTTCTATGAGTTTTTCTTCGCAAAAAAAGATTTTTAAATTTCCCTGTATATTTTTCGAAAACTTTTTAGAACTGCCTGTTCACTGCAAATTTTCCCACGGTATAATTTCTTAATATCTGATAGTTACGGCTTTCCTCCATGGTAACGGCACGAAAAGGGACGTAAATACAGAAAAAATCCGGTGGCACTCAAAATTAAAAAAAAAAGTTTTTTTTTAATTTTCAAACTTAAATTACTCGGTTATTTTGGACTTATCTGCAAAATGGTAAAGAGAAAATATGTTTCTTTTATCGAGATCTACCAGCCCTGAAAATAATTGCACTTATTTAAGACTCACCCTGTATAAAAAATAACGGTAAGATTTATTTTTCTTATTAACATATAGGTTCGATTCTACTTTGTTTTGTAGCTACAGGGGGTTAAAATCTTCGTCGTTTTTCGATTTATTATTAGGGATTGACAAGACAAGAATTCTTGTCTTGATAAGCAATTTCTTGTCTTGTCTTGAAATATTTTCAAGAATTAAAAAAAAATCTTGTCTTGACCATTCTTAATTGAATCTGGTTCAGAATACCTACCACTTCAGACACCTGGACGTAGAAGTTTAATTAGTGACTTTGACAGTAGTGACGGTGATAATACTACTACAGATAAAAACAGTCAAAACAATAATGAATAAAGGTACTCTACTTCAGTGGCGTACAATAAAATGTATTTTTTTTATTTTAAAAGTTTTACGTTAATTCAAAAAGTCTGTATGCCACTGACAAGACAATCTTGACTTGAAATCAAGACAAGATCAAGAAGTTGTCAAGAAAATTACGACCCCTATTTATTATAGTTTTTTTCCAACTACTTTTAGCGATTCGAATGAAATTTTGAGGGTAAAAGTCACTATAAATGCGACATATTTTAATGCTAAAAAAGTGTCGACATATTCACCAGGGACGTGCATATGGGTTATCACTGGAATATTTTTCTAAAAAAAATATGTGCGCCACTGACTCTTTCCTTTTGTTGGCAAAATTGCGTAGACCGTTAAATGTTGATTAAAAGTTGTCTCTAACTATCATCGTATCTATAAAATTTCAGTGTTATAAATTTTAATAAAATTTAGTAATATATTACATAAATAAATAATTTATTAATTTCATTTTTGTTTTAATTTGATTAATTGTCATTAATAAAATTGTGTTTATCTCATCAAGGAGATCGAAATGGACAAAATATCGAGATAAAACTTTTAATCGGCATAATGGCCTACAGACTTTTGCTAATAAGAGGAAAAAAAGTCAGTGGCGCACATGTTTTTTTAGAAAAATATTCCAGTGAAAAACATAAGGATTGGGATATCATGTGGTATCCAAAAAACTATCCGCATCTTTAGATATGGATCAATTATCCAATAAGACGTGAACTGATTGTCAAAACGGTTGGATGGCCGTTCACGTGCTGCTGTTATTATACTCTTTCAGAGCTACCGAGAATGGTCGCGTCAAAAATTGTCTTGTTAAAGAATAAACAAATATAATTCCTGTGGTATATGTAGAATGTTTAGGAGGGGAGTTAATCACCGCGACCTTATAGATCTATTGTGTACTCCCCTTTCTGGAGTTATAACGAGTTATAACTCATCTTACAGTCACAGGGCTTATATCAAAAGCCAGTATGTGAGACGGCTCCACAGAGGCCAGCTCTCCATCCTCGACATCAACCGTACCAAAGTTCATGGCACGAATGGTCGTCGTCTCGGCACACTCAGTGATAAGGTGTTTTGGTGATTCCCCATTTTCCCCACGGAATCTGCATTCGCCGTTGTTTCTCAGCTTCATCTATTGAGGTGTTCGTTGAGGAGAGAGTGTCCTGTTAGAAACCCCATTACAATCCGAAGATTGTTTTTAGTTAAATCAAGGAAAACCTTGATTTATCTCAGTTGTAAGTTCTGAGGAACTTTTTCGAGTGTCTTAGACCGTTGGAGGAGACCCATTCCAAGTTACGGATGGAGTCTTCCAGATTCTTCAATTGTGTGCGCTTTCAGTTGGGTCCCGTTTGGAAAACAGAATGGTTCTGGTCTAGTTAGTGGGGAGTGTTCGCTCCTTATCTAGCTATATCATTTGCTTTTTCATTGCCTTCTATCCCTTGGTAAGCAGGCACCCAGAGTAGGAGGACTTTATTTTCTTTACCTAATTTGTTGAGCTTCTCTAGGCATTCTTTGACCAACTTTGAATTGATGGTTACTGAGTTGATCGCGTTTAGTGCTGCTTGATTATCGGATAGGATGGCAATTTCCTGTTTTCGATAGTTCCTATCTAAGTTAACTGTACGCATCTTTCGATAGCGTAAATTTCTGCCTGAAGGATACTGGGGTAGGTACCCATTGGTTCGGAGTATTTAGTTTTTGGCCTAAATACTCCTATCCCTGTCTCTCCTATGGTATATACTCGTAATACAGTTAGTAAACAGAATGTAGATGTAGTTTTATGAATTTTTAATGTATAAATTAGGTGCTTGTGAGTGGAGATTTTTAGCAAGGAGAGAATCTCTAGAGCCGAATTGGCAAGACTCTGACTTGCAAATTCGTGATTTTTCTAATTCCAATAGTTTTTTTAAACACTTTGGCTCCAATTTGAGATAGGATTTGTAAGATTTATGTGACTACTAATATTACTTATACATTTGACATATTAGCACCTAATTAAATACTCATATAAACTCTTTGCCCTATTGAAGAAACTATAAACTATTTGCCCTATTCAAGAAAATACCGCTTTTCCACATATCAATTTGTTTGAAATATAGCGTATTAATAAATATAAATAGCAGTGCCGTTTTCATTCGTTCTAGTTAATCGGTAGATGAAAAGAAAAATTATCCGACTTTTCCCTTAATGCAGCGGCTTGTGTTTATCGTACAGTTAGTAGGTTGTTACCGGTATGAAAATGCCCGCTTGTAACCATTATTTGACACAGTTATGCCCGTGATAGGAATTGTTATTAGCGACGACGATAGGAAAAAACGCACGGCAAATTAGTAGTCGTCGCGTAGATATGAACTTTTGCCGCTAAAGGTTCATTCACATCAACATAGTGTTTGCGCGAAAATATAGTCGCGTGTAATGGCCGTATATGCGTTTTAGTCGTCGAGTCAAGTTATACGTGCTTAACACTTAAATACAAACTATAATCTATTCAGTGATGAAACTATAATCGATTATGGACTAGTACATTTATATAGAGTTTGTTAACTACTGGCTCCACTATTACCACTAATATTCATCATCATCATCATCATCATTTTCAGCTTATTCAACCATTCCCAATTATGGTGTAGCCTCCCTCACATACTTAGATACTCTCTTTGTAATTGGCCCATTTTTGTTTATTGTTGGCAATGCGGGCCCAAGTTATCCCTGCTAATTTCTTAATAACATGGTCACATCTCAGGTTTGGTCTTCATCTTGGTCTCTTAATTCCTCGTGGGTACTATGCTGTAATTTTTATGGTCCATCTGTGGTCCGTCCTTCTGGCCAGGTGTCCTGTCCATTGCCACTTGAGGGATTTGATTTTGTTGATGACATCTATTACCTGGGTCTTTTGTCGTTCTATTCTTTTACGGTCTTTCTTGGATATTTCCAGCATATTTCGTTCCATTCAACATTGTGCGACCGGTAGTTTTCTTATAATGTCTGCTTTAAGAGTCCAAGTTTCGCATGCACTGGTAGTACACATTGGGTGAATGTTTTCTTCTTTAGATAAAGTGGCATCCTAGATTCCAATATGATTGAGTTTCTTCCATAAGTACTCCATGCTTAATTCTTCTGTTAATTTCTGGTAGTAGAGATCCCGAGCTGTGTATTAGTGGTCCCAAATATATATATATATTCTTCTACTATTTCCAGTGTTGTGTTATTTATTAGACCACTAATATTACCACAAGAAATACACTAATAAGGCCTTATTGGTATCAAGTCAAACCAAACCAAAAGAAAATTATTGCAGTTAGGTGATTCAATTTCAATTTTCTGTTGTTAACTACCATAAGATCGACAAAAAACGGCGTCAAAGACGGCTGGGATATGGCAATCGATGATAATTTTGGCGAGACCAGGCCCTAGACGTCATTTATTTAGCCCGTACTCTTCTTTATTTTTTAATGGCGCTTACTGCCAATGGGCCTTAAGAAGGTTGTAATTTATTTTTATATTGAATAAACACTATTTTTAAAAGGTGTAGTTTAAAATTTGAGAATAAATAATTTCTTGGAAATAGATTTGTGTTTGAAAACGTCCTATTCTTATTTAATCTTTCTATAGTTAGTGTAATTTTTGACAAGTTTTACGTATCAATTTTTGGTAAATAACGTATAGTGATAGACCTCGCCAAAATTATCATCGATTGTCATTCCCCAGCTGTCTTGACGCCGTTTTTTTTCGATCGTATAGTATTTATCTACTAATCACACTGTGACTGTTTCTAATTTTCCAAATTTCAATACCGTTTTAGAGGAAATAAAAAAAACATGAAAATATAGTTGAATTCTGAAGTTCTAAAAATCAAAACGCGTTTCTGTGGTAACATAATTTCGTTTTAATTCTTTGATAGATTCTTATTGATAGAATTTTACTTAGCGTCATATTTTGTTGCTGTTTTAAAATGTTAAAGAAGCACAAAATTTATTTCGTTTAATGCTACGGAAAAGGTGATAATAGTTATCGCAAAATGTGATACTTTAACAACAGCCAAAAATATGATGTTAATCTAAATGATTAAAAATAACCATCTATCAAAGAATGAAAAAGAAATTATTTTGCCATAGAAACGCCACATGATTTATAGGACTTAAAAAAATTCAATGATATTGTCATCTTTTTTTTATTTTCTCTAAAACGGTATGGAAATTTGGAAAAGTATAAATGGGATTAACTATTTTAGAGCAAGCAAGAATTTTTATAAAAAATGATTTTTTTATGTCAATAATAAAAAGTTTTTTCTCTTGTAAAAACAATCCGGGGACATACTGTGTAAGAGTAACTTGTATTACTATAATTATGATTTATGTCACTTCAATTTATCATATTTTATAGGACGTTATAATGGATAATTAAATTATCTGACGGAATTAAATTCCTGAGTGTAAAGTCGGTCATTGCATTTTAAGACAGTGTAACTGAAATCCTTGTTACACTGTAAAAAATTTCTCTCTGCAGCTATTTTTCCTATTTTAGTCAAATAAAGTAATTTTAATATATATTTAGTTAATAAATTTATGACATAATTATTCGACTTGTTTCTATTTAAAATAAAACATTGCATTATAACTTATTTTTTTACAACTTTCAATAATTATTTATTGTATGATGATTAAAAATTATTATACTATTTGAATATAGAATAAGATTTTTTTAAATATACTGCTGTAATTTACTGATTATAGTTGGGAGTTGGAACCTTTGGTTTACAAGAGCAAAATATAACAATAAACTTTTAAACAATGTTTCAGTGTTTAAAATAAAGTGTTTTAGTGTATTGTGGTTAATGAGTGTTTTATTTTACTGTAATTTACTGCACGAATTATTATAAAATTTATTTATATTAAATAAACTGGTAGAGTATATTTTCTACTTTTTCTACTTATTTTAAAAACACTGAATATGTTGCCAACAATAAAGTTAGCTCCTCATTATACATAAATTGATACTGTCTGTTGTGTTCAATGTTAATGTTAATGTATGCGTAATGGGTACATATTTAATGAAGTTTACGATGTTTTTCATATTAATGTTAATCGGGGAAATATTTTGCATAATTCATATAGGTACGCAGCTTAAAGTCTACAACAAACTTAAGCAGGCTCTGATGTTAATATCGTTTTTACCAGAAAAGTAAGTTAAATGATATATTAATTAAAAAACTTTAAAAAGTTTATTAATCTAATTTTGCACTAATTAATAATCTGATTTTTTAATAGCTCGACGCATTTAAATGCCTTGATTTAAATAGTTATTTAAATCTGGTATTAATCCAGTAATTTTTTACTAATGATCTAAATTAAAGAAACAGATACAGATACATCAAAATGTCAATAATTGCAAGCAACATATGAATAATATAATAAAACAATCAATACATACAGGGAAATTAAAACAACTTTCGTTGCACGTCATCAATGACACCATGCGTCATCTTATGGAGTTTGCTGGTGGTCGTATTATGATGTGCAACAAAAGTTATTTTAATTTCCCTATATTTTCAGTGTATAGAGTTTAGGCCTACTAATTTCTTTATATTATGTAGAGCTCACTATGCGCTGACTTTCGAGTGGTTCATCGTTCGTCTCGTAGTCTTGTACTTACCTGGGGGATGGGTTTTTGACGCGCCAATGCGTCGATGCGCTGCGTTGTGCGGTGGTTCGGCGGAATGTCGGTTTTTGGGCGAACCATCAAATAAATTAGGATAATAAAATCAAATATATCAGTTTAATAAATATATATTCGTTTTTAAATCATATGTGAAGTATTAAAGTACGCGCACATTGACCAGAGCCGCATTCGCCGCACTCGCCGCACGCGCCTCACGAATCGCACTTTTTTTTCTTGTCGCGCGCACTGAGCCATACCTAACCGCATTATTCGCTATTTTGTTTCTTTTTGCCCTTACTACACCCGTATTTGCCAATCGAATTTCTAATTTCTAATCAGTCGCTTTCGGAGTCCTGTCTGCGGTGATAAGCGTATTTTTTTTAATATTTTTCGACAATAAATGACAACGAACAAGAAATAATTATGAGCTCCTTGCTAATAGAAGAAGAAGAAATCACGAGAAAGAATCGAAAGTTATAGGTTCACAATATTGGCAAAAATCCACATTATTTCCATATTTAATTGAGGATGAACTAAAAATTTTTCAATATTTTAATATGAGCCATGAAAAATTTACGAACTTTCTTAACACATTGAATTTCTAATCTCCTCTTCGGCTACCTACGCTACGTAGAGTGGAAGGAATTGCGTGTGACGTCAGCAGCACTAGCCGCATTTACCGAAAATCATTCTGGCCCAACAATGCTGGCCGCATTTTCGTCGATGCGATTCGTGCGGCTCTGGCTAGTGTGCGCGCCTTCATTGGAAGTAACGCAAACAATATTTTTCTTCGGTCGATGCGGCGCGTGCGGCTCTGGTCATTGTGCGCGTACCTTTAAGGTACCGAAGGCGTAAGGGCCGAAGAGGAGATTAGAAATTCAATATGTTAAGAAAGTTCGTAAATTTTTCATGGCTCATATTGAAATATTGAAAAATTTTTAGTTCATCCTCAATTAAATATGGAAATAATGTGGATTTTTGCCAATATTGTGAATCTATAACTTTCGATTCTTTCTCGTGATTTCTTCTTCTTCTATTAGCAAGGAGCTCATAATTATTTCTTATTCGTTGTCATTTATTGTCGAGAAATATTAAAAAATCACGCTTATCACCGCAGACAGAACTCCGGAAGCGACTGATGTGAAATTCGATTGGCAAATACGGGTGTAGTAGGGGCAAAAAGAAACAAAATAGCGAATAATGCGGCGCGTTCGGTACGGCTCAGTGTGCGCGCCAAGAAAAAAAAGTGCGATTCGTGCGGCGCGTGCCGCGAGTGCGGCGAATGCGACTCTGGCCAATGTGCGCGTACCTTTAGTGACCATTTGCAGACTATAATAACTTAGTTCAAAATTCAATTTTCTACATAAATTGCACTCATATTAAAATTGTAGAATTTTACCATCGAAATTTAATATCAATAATTCGTTGCATGGGGCTATTCTATTATACTACAGAATTGATTTTCGTGTAGGAAATTCAGTACTTAGCCTCGTACTTAGTCCTGAATTTGTATGACGAAGAAATTCAGTATTGTTTTTAACAACAAAGCACGACAATAATATAAAATGAATATTCTTTTGGTGTGACAAGCGATGTCGGTACAATCGACAATCGAATTTTAACTGTTCACTGATATACTTTAAAATAACCTGCGTGTTTCCTTTTGACGTGTGCGTTCAATTTTCTCAATAATTTGTTGTAGTATATAAACTCAGAGTAAATATTTTACCTTCGTGAATATATTATATTTAAGGATTTCATTAGTAAAATTACAATACTTCTTCTTCTTCTTCTTCTTCGTACGTTAGGACCAAGTCCCGTGTTTTCTTCAATGGTTCCCTAAGAATAGTTGGGATGATGAAGACCAGCTTTCATACTATCTTATAGGTGGTCGTCCCGGCGGTCGAGGCGTGTTAGATCTTTTCTCCAGCAAATTTCGCTAACCGGTCGTTTGGCATCCTGTCCACATGGTCTCTCCACTCTCTTCTCCTGGTTCTTGCCCATCTTACTATACATCCTGTACTTCATATGTTTCTCTTATATCCTCACTTCTTTTCCGGTCATATAAGGTATATCCTGTAATTGATCTAAGTGTTCGCATTTCTCTTGTTCTTAGGAGCCGTTTTGTTGTTGTGTTTGTTCTCTCCTCTAGTCTCTATCGACTATCGTATATGTCATAACCGGTCTCCCCAGGCCCGCTCCTGGGGTATCTGGCGCCTACGTGCAGCATTCTTTGGTGCCCCTTTTTATATTTAAATCAATTATATATTTTAATCTTAATCTCAAAAATTTAAAGAATTTATATTCTGCGACAAACGAGCAATATGTAATTGGAAATGTAAAAAAACTATTCTAAATAAAGTATAAAAACATTTATTAAATAAAGAAAACAAACAAAACCACAAAAACATTTAGTAACAAAAATAGTACCCTAAAGAAAAAAACTGACCCATTTTATATGAAATACATCGGAAATAATATATGCATGTACTGATTTCTTTCGAAAATCGACAACTATGAAACTATGAACTCTTCCCGGATATAAACGGTACATTGTGAGACAGGAAATTGTAGAGAGAAACAAGCCCTATAACATAGGATACAAGATTTTAATGAACAGTGCTTTCCATAAAATCAATAAAATGAAAAATATACGAAACAATATATGTACATGCACTGATTTCTGTCGAAAATCGACAACTATGAAACTATGATCCCTTCCCCGACACAAACGATTGTATTGTTAGACAGGAAATTGTAGAGCGAAACAAGCCCTATAGCATAGGATAGAACATTTTAATGAACAGTGCTTTCCATAAAATCAATAAAATGAAAAAATACGAAACAATATACATGCACTGATTTCTGTCGAAAATCGACAACTATGAAACTATGATCCCTTCCCCGACACAAACGGTATATTGTGAGACAGGAAATTGTAGAGAGAAACAAGCCCTATAACATAGGATAGAACATTTTAATGAACAGTGCTTTCCATAAAATCAATAAAATGGAAAATATACGAAACAATATATGCACTGATTTCTGTCGAAAATCGGCAACTATGAAACTATGATCCCTTCCTCGACACAAACGATATATTGTGAGACAGGAAATTGTAGGGGCGAAACAAGCACTATAACATAGGATAGAACATTTTAATGAACAGTGCTTTCCATAAAATCAATAAAATGAAAAATATACGAAACATTATACATGCACTGATTTCTGTCGAAAATCGACAACTATTAAACTATGATCCCTTCCCCGACACAAACGGTATATTGTGAGACAGGAAATTGTAGAGAGAAACAAGCCCTATAACATAGGATAGAACATTTTAATGAACAGTGCTTTCCATAAAATCAATAAAATGAAAAATATACGAAACAATATACATGCACTGATTTCTGTCGAAAATCGACAACTATGAAACTATGATCCCTTCCCAGACACAAACGATATATTGTGAGACAGGAAATTGTATAGCGAAACAAGCACTATAATATAGGATAGAACATTTTAATGAACAGTGCTTTCCATAAAATCAATAAAATGGAAAATATACGAAACAATATACATGCACTGATTTCTGTCGAAAATCGACAACTATGAAACTATGATCCCTTCCCCGACACAAACGGTTGTATTGTGAGACAGGAAATTGTAGAGCGAAACAAGCCCTATAGCATAGGATAGAACATTTTAATGAACAGTGCTTTCCATAAAATCAATAAAATGAAAAAATACGAAACAATATACATGCACTGATTTCTGTCGAAAATCGACAACTATGAAACTATGATCCCTTCCCCGACACAAACGGTATATTGTAGACAGGAAATTGTAGAGAGAAACAAGCCCTATAACATAGGATAGAACATTTTAATGAACAGTGCTTTCCATAAAATCAATAAAATGAAAATATACGAAACAATATACATGCACTGATTTCTGTCGAAAATCGACAACTATGAAACTATGATCCCTTCCCCGACACAAACGGTATATTGTGAGACAGGAAATTGTAGAGAGAAACAAGCCCTATAACATAGGATAGAACATTTTAATGAACAGTGCTTTCCATAAAATCAATAAAATGGAAAATATACGAAACAATATACATGCACTGATTTCTGTCGAAAATCGACAACTATGAAACTATGATCCCTTCCTCGACACAAACGATATATTGTGAGACAGGAAATTGTAGGGCGAAACAAGCACTATAACATAGGATAGAACATTTTAATGAACAGTGCTTTCCATAAAATCAATAAAATGAAAAATATACGAAACATTATACATGCACTGATTTCTGTCGAAAATCGACAACTATGAAACTATGATTCCTTCCCCGACACAAACGGTATATTGTGAGACAGGAAATTGTAGAGAGAAACAAGCCCAATAACATAGGATACAACATTTTAATGAACAGTGCTTTCCATAAAATCAATAAAATGAAAAATATACGAAATAATATACATGTACTGATTTCTTTCGAAAATCGACAACTATGAAACTATGATCCCGTCCCCGACACAAACGGTACATTGTGAGACAGGAAATTGTAGAGCGAAACAAGCCCTATAACATAGGATAGAACTTTTTAATGAACAGTGCTTTCCATAAAATCAATAAAATGAAAAATATACGAAATAATATACATGCACTGATTTCTGTCGAAAATCGACAACTATGAAACTATGATCCCTTCCCCGACACAAACGGTATATTGTGAGACAGAAAATTGTAGAGACAAACAAGCCCTATAACATAGGATACAACATTTTAATGAACAGTGCTTTCCATAAAATCAATAAAATGAAAAATAAATAGATGAGATCAATGTGTTACCGGCGACAGATTGCCCTAGACTTGTTTATTCGGTGCGGCCAACGCAAAAAAGACGCTAAGCAAACTTTATCCGATGATGTATGTTTATGTATTTGTTTATTAACAAGAAAGCGTATCGGTTTTTTGTTACAAAGTACTGATTGACACTTTGATTTTGCGCTCCAAAATGTTGCACCTACGTGCGTGCACGCACTGCACGCTCGCCAGGAACGGCCCTGGGTCTCACGTAAGCCTTATAAATTCTAACTGCTTCTGACGCTCATATATTTATTTCACCAAATTATATCACTAAATATCCTGATATTAATAATGCCTTTGTTGTTTGGGTTTTTATTTCCTCTTTGAGATTCCTAGTGCTTGTTATATTTCCCTCTAGATATTTAAATGACATCGCTTGTTCTTTACAGTTGAGTGTTGGAACCTTTGGTGTTACACAGCAAAATAAAAACACTAAATCACCACAATACACCAAAACACTTTTACTTTTACACTGGACGCGCGTTTCACTAACCATGTTAGCATCATCAGCAGATGATTATAAACTGTTTACAATACAGTTAGTATAAAAGTAAAGTTAGTACAAAAGTAAAAGTGTTTTGGTGTATTGTGGTGATTTAAGGTTTTTATTTTGATCACTTGTTCTACCACTTGATGACAGGTTGACAGAGCGAAACTAATAAAGACATATTATAATTTTTGAAGAATTAAACAGATTGTGATAGACCTTTAAAAACCTATTACGACTTCGCTGTAAATTCCATAGGGGAGCCAATATTTGGATAGTTCAAAGGTCGTATAGGATTTCCTGTTTCCAATGCCGATGCACCACCCGGTATGTGTATTAGAGATATCGGTGCTTTTATTACTCTGAATATGTAACAATACAAAATTCCAAAGCCATGTTTAGAATACGAACTTCATACTGTATATTTGCTAGGAATATTAATGATATAATTTAAATATCTTTAAGATCTACCTTTGCGTTTGCCTTCAGTTATGCGATACGATGATGAGATAATAAATTATATAGTCCTTATGTAAAGTCAAGGCCACATTAGAAACGTAAATATTTTATTGCTAGTAATGGGTGTAAATCGTGGAATTATGAGTTTTTTTTTATTCGATGTCGAGGGTAGCATTTAAACATGTATTTACTGTTATGATAGGTAATTTATAGGAAATAAAAATCGAGAATGATACATTTCAAAAATAAAGTATGGGATCGTCTGTACTGCAAATGAATTTAGATATCAATTCAATTCAAATTTAAAGGATAAAAATACATGCATATTGAATTATTTTCTTTCTTCTTTCAGTGCCTATCCTCTATGGATGTTGGCAATCATGTTGGTCCACATAATCCTATTGACAGCCGCCCTGAATAGATGTACGGTCGTCATTCCCGTCCACTGTCTAATATTTTTCAGCCATGATGTTCGTCGGCGTCCCTGACCTCTACTATCTATTTTGCCCTGCAGTTGGATAAGTTGGTATTTATCATTACGCATCACATGCCCAAGTTACGCCATTTTTCTCACTTTCACACTATGTACTATTTCTAGTTCCTTTTGCATTCTCTGGATCACGGTGTTGTTTGTGACATGGTAAGTGTATGAGATCCTGAGCATGCGGCGATAGCACCACATTTCAAAGGCTTCCAAGCGTCTAGATGTAGCATCTGTCAGGGTCCAAGCTTCCACTCCATATAGGAGCGTGGAGAATACGTAGCACCTTAGGACCTGTGTTCTTATAGCAATATTCAAGTGCATATTGCATAGAATTTTTCTAAGACGGTTAAAAACGGTTCTGGCTTTTTCTATGCGGCACCTGATCTCTCGTGAGTGATCCCTGTCCTTGTTCAAGCTGCAGCCCAAATACATGATTGTATCTGCTGTTTCCAAGGTTTCGTTATTCGCCCTAAACTGGTAGTACTGCGCCTTATCATTTTTACTAACTACTAGAATTTTGGTCTTCTTGCAGTTAAGCCTCATACCATGAATTATTTTACAAAATATAAAAAAAAATATTTTTAACATCATATATGTTTTATTTCTTAATTTTCATTTACTTTCTCACCCTTTTATTCCTTAATTTAATAAAGAAAATTAATTGTATTATCTGATATATACTTATCTTCGTAATAAACATACCGTATGATTGAGGAAAAACTAGAGTGTCAGTATCATTATTATTATTTAAGACCTAACATTAATAAACTATAAATGAAACATTGTTAATAAGATAATATTTAACATAGAAAAAGAGTAAAAAGTATCTAAATTAATTTTAAAACTACTCTCCAAAAATCCTATATTGATGAATATGTTAGAGATGAATCCGCCACATAGGTAGAGACATTTTTTTAAACTACTAATAACTTATTCAATAAATACTTTTACGAACTGGATTTGCTTGTGCGTAATTGGCATGTCAAAAAAATTTTCGGATTTTTTTTCATTTAAATATTGGTTTTTGACTAGTTTTAACCTTTATATAACAAATGATGTTTAAAGGTTTATCCTATCAGAAATTTTCGTCGATTGTCATGTGAAACGCTACTCTGACCCCCTTTTTTACCATTTAATATATATATATATATATATATATATATATATATATATATATATATATATATATATATATATATATATATATATATATATATATATATATATATATATATATATATATATATTCCACATAGACTTAAAAAAAATATTGAATTTTTCACTTCCAGTTATCGATCCTAGAATAAGTAAATAAGTATATCCTAGTATAATTGAAAAAAAAACGGCGTCCAGTTGGTTTGCGTTGGGTTGGTATCGATGGCATTTCCCATATAATTTTACATATGAAATGACAGCAATCTTCATTTCATAGCCATCGCTGACGCCGTTTTTTTTCATCATATTGTATTATGCCTCTAATTACATTTAAATATAGTTCAAATATCATAAATCTTGATTATAAATCTATAAGCATAAATCACACCGCAAATCTAGCTTCACACTCCTGTATGTTATATGAAAATTGTGCACATTTGAAGTGTAAAATACACGTATATCAGATTTAGTAGATATTAATACTCATCAATCATAATTTTCAAAGTTTCCTCTTATAATCCTTAGACTAATATCAGGAACAACGCAAAAGTGTTAGCATCATAAAGCAATTTATCACATCAAGACAATTTTTACTTAACTCGTAGTGTAGTATCTTCCTAACTTTTATTTTTAATCTTGTATGCAAAATTATACAAACTACTCCAGAACGTTGATTGATGTATGGCTTGCAAATGATACCACTTCTAGCATAAATTGTTCTATACAGGGTATTTACACAACCTGTTCCTTAAAAAAAACATTGCCTTTGGTAAAATGCTACAACCTAGAGGATATAGCATTTTAGCAAGTATAATATGAATAATTATTAACAGATTACAAGTAGCCATGATAGGGGGTGTAAAAATAAGTCATTAGTAAGCTGCTAATTAAGTAATAAGTGGTTAATATTATATGTACAGGGTGTTCCAAATTCGAGTCGTCGTATCTGTATCTAATGCCCAATCCTCTATCCTGCAGTTTGCTGTCCACTATAATGAAGAGCGCTGCCATGAATATGTTGAATAGGGGAGGCGCTAAGACACATCCCTGCCTAACTCCTGTATTTGTTAGGAATAGATCGCTGAGTGATCCATGATGTGACACTCTTGACTTGTTATTGTTATGGAGGCTTTTACACACTGTAAGAAATTTGTTGGGTACTCCGAACTTTTTCATAATTGCCCAGAGCGCATCTCTGTTCACAGAGTCGAAGGCTTTTGTTAGATCGATGAATGCAACATAAAATTTAGACTGCTGCTCTTTTGCTTTTTCCTGTAGTTGGCGGATGGAAAATGTGGAATCGACGGTACCGCAGTTGGTACGAAAACCTGTTTGCGATTCTGGAAGAATTTTTTGACAAGAATTTTTCCTCCGATAGCCAATAGTGAAATTCCCCGGTAATTTCCGCAGTCTGATGCACTTCCTTTGTTCTTAAATATATTCACTATATACGCGTTGCGAAAGTCCTGAGATACCAATAACTAAATAATGACCAATAAGTTCTTTACTTGCACACTTATAGATTTCCGCCGGAATCGCCTCACAGCTAGCTGATTTGTTGTTTTTAAGCTGTTTTATGGAGGCCTTTATTTCTTGTTCTGTTATTGGATTGTCTAATACATCGACGCTGTTATACTGAGGTATTGTGTTTAGTGCTTCCATATTGGGGTTATTTTCTTGGTTAAGGAATATGGCTGTAATGCTCTTTCCAGCGATTTCTGATTTGTTCTTCCTCTTTTAGAAGCTCGCCATTTTGTGCCATGATTGGGCAGCTTACCTTCTTGGTTGGACCGTATACTTCTTTTACAGCCTCGAAGAATTTACGATAATCGTGATGCGTGGCGTATTCTTGAATCTGATTCGCTTTTTGTGACCACCAGTTATCCTTTAGTTGGCGCAGTTCTCTTCGACGCGTATAGATATAACAAAATAAGTTTCATATTCTCATAGCTGCTTTATTCAACAAGACGGTGTTATCAGAATTATCAGCCGGTCCTATCACTTTCTTTTTTAAATATGGCACTAGATTTTTTATTACGGATTTTAAAAGCTTCTAAGGGCACCAAAGAATTGCATGTTTACGAGGGGGTTAATCACCGCGACCTGACAAATTTATCTTTATGTGTTCCCCTTTCTTGAGTTATAACTCATCATACAGTCTTAGGACTTTTACAAAAGCCAGTATCTGAGACGGTTTTATAGAGGCCAGCTTTCCATCTCCGATATCAGCCGTACTTATGTTAATGGCATGAACCTCATTCCCATTCCATTGTTGTTACGGATGGAGTTATTCCATATTACGAATGGAGTTTTTCAGGTCCTTGAGTTCTGCTTTAAGTTGGTTTCTACTGGAAAAGCAGAATGCTTGTGGTCCAGTTAGTGGAGTGTTCTCCTTTTCTAGCTAGATCGTTTGCTTTTTCATTGCCTTCTATCTCTTGGTGAGCGGGCACCCAGAGTAGGAGGACTTTATTTTCTTTGCCTAATTTGTTCAGCAGTTCTCTAGGCATTATTTTACCAATTTCGAATTGATAGTGACTGAGTTGATCGGTTCCAAACCCCTGACCTGAAAATTCTCCCAGTACTGTTTCCGTCAATGACCATTCTAATCATTGTTCTACCGACGACAATGTTTAGTGGTGTTAGAATGAGCTCCATTGCTGGAAGGCACCAAAACCAATCATGTATCGCAATTATTCTAAATTTGTATATTAATGATAGATACTTATTTTTTAATAAGATCTCATGTGTTATGAAGAGAGACAGAACATATTTTTGGTAAGATCTTACTTACTTTGGTAGAATCGTTGATATGATTTTTTTTTCGAAAAAGTGCGAAGTGCGACACATCATTGATTTTGGAACTTTAGAAGCTCTTAAAATCCGTAACAAAAAATCCAGGGTTTTATTAAAGCAAAAAGTTGATGATGGCAGCTCAAAGACGAATCGTCGGTTTCCAAATCTAATAGAATCATCTTGTAGAACAAAAAAGTAGTAATGAGTATGTGAAATTTATTTTGTTATATCAAATCATAGATAGTGATGGGATAACTCGAGCGAAAATTCGCCGATTTAGTCGATTATTAAAATAACCGACATCGCTCGATTATGAACGAGCGATGCAAGTGACGAGTTACGAGCGACGAACGTTAGCGATCCTAGAATGAAGTAAATTGAAATCCGATTTTAATGTGACATACTCGATAAAAAGCCGAGCGAATTTTCTACACACATTGCAGGTAGCAAATTTATATGAGCGATGCTGTATATATATTTATCCGTTGCGTATCTGAGGGACAAAATTTTTCGACCTACATCGACAATGCTTTGAAATAAACTATATCAAGCGATCAAGCGAATCGCTCGCCGCTTGCTACTTGCTACTTGCCATTCATCACCGAAAGAATATGTCCCCTGCGCAAGCAACTTACTGCTTGGCGTTAACGAGTACTTACAACAAGCGACGGGTGAAAAACCGTATTTTTAAATACGAGTGATATTTCACTCGAGCGATCACTCGGTTATTGCAATCGCTTGAAACTCGAATACTCGATTATTGAAATTAATCGGTTTTTCCCATCACTAATCAGAAATAGAGAGTCATAAAAAATACAAATAAAATAGCAGAAAATATTCGTATTTTTTCAAAAAAAAATTCAGAAGTATTAGGAATTTTGAAACTTTTGAAAAAATCGCACAATTTTAACGTCCAGGCCTCCTATCTATCACTTTTAGTTTGCTTCTCTATTGATTTAATGAGGATTACTTAAGTTGTAAATAATATTGCAAATTTTAAATAAACTTGTATAAAACGTTTTATCGCCTATGCGGGTCGTCATTCCTTTACTTTATTTACATTCTGCAGGATATATGTTAAGCATTTATGGAAATTCCTGTCGAATAGGCTGCCAGTAGAAAATACAAACTTCATCGACTGAAACTATGTTGTCAAATCCACTTAGCTTGTTTATAACTTATCTAATTATTGTAAACGATCAACGTATCAAACCGACACCGTATTTCCTTAATTAATAAATGGTCGTTTATTTAATTAAAAGAAAAGTGAGAATATAAACCGGATTTTTTATAGAACCAGATAATGTTCACTAGGGATGTCGTAATTTTCTAAAACAGCGATATGTTGGTAATCTTTCTATATATTTTGAAATTCTATACATTTTGCAATTTTCTATATGCGTCAAAACGTTACGAATAAAAAGGTTGATTCTCACTATACCTTCCGTTTCCATTCCAGATCCGTTCCATATCCGTTCCGTATTTTTCATTGTATTGACGCTATACGTAAGCTTCCGTTCCGTATCAGTTTCATACTTTTTATTGTACAATTCATATCATTACGAAAGTTTTATTTTAAAAATTTTATATCTTTTGAAAAAGGTAATAGATTTAATTAAGAGGTGAAAGAATAAATAAATATCAGCAAAATGTTAACAGAGCTGAACACATTTGTAAGAACTTGACAACGCTGTTTCCGATACGCTTCAGTCCCTCCGCCAAAAAAGCGTATGGAAGGAAAGGATATGGAAGGGAAACGGAACGGATAGTGTTCATTGTCCTATTCATTTAAATGATATAATATTTTATGTAAACGGAAGGGAAAGGGAAGAGAGCTGATATGGAAGGTATAGTGAGTATCAACCTTAACTCGGCAAACATTTTTTTGAGGTGTCGAGAAAAAGTATATGCGCAATCAATTCAGCCATGACCAGTAAGAAAGTAAATATATTTCGGAATACCTGATAATTGTTGTGGCGACAAAGTAAAACATCTGGAGGATGTGCAAACAATCTCTGCACAGTCAATAAGTCGTGTTACATGTCAAATTATCCAAAAAAGTGAAAAAAATAATTACATTCGATTCATTTTCATGTTTATATCCTAATTTTCTTTCCTGATAGTTGGTAGGCAACATAACAACCATCCAAATATAAGTCATATCGACCGCTTTGAAGTCGTTAAGTCATACGTATACCTGGGATCACTGTTGACAAATACAGGCACATCGGAAGAAGAGGTGAAGCGTAGGTGCAACATGGCAAAGGTAGCTGTTGGGAGACTGACCAAGATCTGGAAAGACCGCCAAGTTTCAACAGCCATCAAAAACCGGCTAGTCAACTGTTTGGTACTCCCAATATTGACGTATGGCTGAGAATCATGGACTCTCAGGCAGGCAGAACGTAAGAAGATCGATGCTACCAAGATGTATTGTTATAGACGTATGCTCCGTATCCCATGGACTGAACGCCGTACAAACGTTTCCATTATAAATGAACTTAATATTACTAAGAGGCTTTCCTGTAAAATCTGACTAAAACAACTAAAATATTTTGGATATATAATGAGGAAAAGTCCGGACAATATGGAAAGACTCATAGTTCAAGGCAAGGTGGAGGGACGTAGAGACCACGTGGCCGCTCTCCGACTCGATGGATAGACCAGATCACGACTAGCTGACCTAGCTGTAGCAAGCCAATGCACGATGTCATCGAGATGACAAAAGACAGAGGCGCATGGAGAAAAATCATCCATGATGTAACGCTGACCACTACACTCCCTAATGGGGGTCAGGACTGAAGAGAGAGAGAGAGAGAGATCCTAATTTTCAAAAGTAGGTGTACATGGACTTTCAAAAAGACCAATTTTTTCATTACCCCACCCTTATATACACCTCTGGAAAAAAAACTGATAATAATAATTTTATTTTTTTACGTTGAGTTAGGGGTAAGTACAGAATCGATAGTAGTAGAAATCGATGTTCTTGGACATTCTTACTATATAAACCTGAGGATGAGGATGACTATATGGTCTGTTTTTAGGAATTACGCTCGGCAGACTGACCGGCCCATAAGAATTAGTCAATTCTAACAACTAAAAAGTTTCAAATAAACATGTAATGTAATTTGTTAAATAATATCCAAGCTTGTTAATATTATATTGTCGGGCTGTAAAATTATATTTGTAATTCTCTACAGTTATTTTTCTTTATGGTAAATCTTTATAATCTTTGTGGTAAATAAATAAAATTAAATACAGTTTTTTAGATTTTAAAACAAAATATTAAAAGGTCCAGCTGAACAACACTTATGACTTTCTTGCAAAAAAGAAGGACCTATTTATGTATTTCTATATTGAGTTTCTAGTTATAATTTGGTATTCTATTATATATTTACTCCACATTGGTTATAATAATATAACTAATACACCTATTTATATAAATAAATATACAAGGTCAGTACTATTATAACAGTTTATGTACATTTTCAATGTTACTTTGAGTGATCCATTGCACAAATTTTCATGTTTTAAACGTGTGTGCCCTCTTCTAGAGCTGCAAAAACTGCTTCAAAGGCCAAGTTTTCGAATATTTTATTTTGCGGAACTGTAGATGTAGACACAATAATTTTGTATTTATTTGTCATACCCCTAATATACTTTCTCCACCCTCAATATTATCATAGTTATATCAACTTACCCCTTTCTAGACCATGGGCTGGTGACGCCGACGCTCTTGAATGATAGATAAATAATAGGTATATCATCATAGATATGGTTTTTCGAATTACAATGACTAAATTTATTCGATATAGTAATTTTTTTATGGACTGGATATTTAATTTTAAACGTTAATAAGTACACAAAATTATTGAATAGAATACACAACCCCCTATTTAAAAAAAATGATGCTATTAGTGTGCATCAAAGTTAATCCAATTTTAACTAACACATTTTCATTATTTGAAGGGCAAATTAGGTAAACTAAATTATATCCGTAGGAAAGTAAATAAAATCAGTTACTACAAGGTTACATTTGTTTTGGAATAATAAAATATTTAAAGGATTAAGTTATTTAAGAACTGTGGAATCAGTAACGGAACCGTGATTTAATCAGTCTGATCTTAGATTTATATTTTTAATTATTTCAGTTTTTAATTATATAATTTTTTAATTATTTTAAGTTTCCATTCGGTTTTTGGAATTAATTAAAGAAATTAATGCATTTTTTTTAATTTAAAATTTAATACTCCTAGATCTTTTGGTTATAAAAACTTTTTTTTAACTACTTTTCATTAATTGAATAATATTATATCTAAAAATATAATCCAATTGAGTTCAAAATCGAAGTTCGTACCTTGTGATTAAATAAAAACGATGTCACAGTAAACGTAGCATAGGATTTGTGTTCGAGGTTCGAGCTTTACTAAAGTGTCTAATCACCAAAGATCTTTATAGTGAGAGAAATATTTAAAAAAAACTCATTAATCTTTAAAACTGCAATATTATAAAAAATAGGACCTATAAAGAAGTATTTTAAAAACTATTCATATTTTTATATACAGGGCGAGTATTAAATAAGTGCAAATATTTTTAATGTTAGCATATTTTGGTTTGGTTTGGTTTGTTTTTTCTTTAAAAATTTGTAATTTTGTGAAAAATGTTTTGGAATTCTTTTAGTGTGTAGTTAAAATACATAATTTATCGATAATCTGGTAACATATTTTAGGTAGCAAATTAAATTCACAAGAAAGAAAACCCAGAAAGATTCCAGTGGTTCTCAAAATTTAAGCAAGAAATCATTTTTTTTTGGAAATTTCCAAAGTATAATAACTGGGTGTGAGGGCCTAAATAAAGTAAGTTTGGTTTGGTTTGGTTTGGGTTGGACTTGAAAAACGGTAAAGATAAAAAAAAGCATAAACATTAGCATAGAAAACTGATAATTTTAATATTCCCTGTTGCCACTTCTAGCCTTTATGCACGTTTCTATCCGCGCTGGCATGCTTTTTATTAAATTATCCACGTTGTCTTGGGGTATGTTTTCCCATTCTGCTAATGCTGCATCAATAAGCTGTGCGAGATTTCCTGGATTGTTTCGAAGAGCTCTAACCCTTCTTTTGAGCTAGTCACACAAGTGTTCGATAGGGTTTAGATCTGGTGAATAGGCAGGCCAGACCAAAACTATGGTTTCAAGACATTCCCTAGTCACTCTGCTGGTATGGAGAGGTGCACTATCGTGCATGAAGTTAAAATTATCCCCAATTGCAGCTCTTCAAAGACTAACGATTGGTTCTAGTACCAAATCAACATATCTCTAACCCGTTAAAATTTGTTGAAGTGGTAACAATGGAGTTTTTGCTCCCAGTATAATACCTCCCCCGAACACTACAGTTTTGCAGCTCTCCAAAGACTAACGATTGGTTCTAGTACCAAATCAACATATCTCCGACCCGTTAAAATTTGTTGTAGTGGTAACAATGGAGTTTTTGCTCCCAGTTAATACCTCCCCCGAAGACTACAGTTCCTCCTTTATATCTTGGTACAGATTTGACAGCCTAAAGTCTCGTCTTCCTGCAGCTCTGAGGATCCGAATTCGATGGTTATCTGATCTTAGGCCAATTTTGGTCTCATCCGAAAAAAGGACATTTTGCCAATTCTCAGTTGTCCAGTTTCGATGTTGAAGGCATCAATTTAGCCGGTCAATTTTATTTTGCCGAGATAACTGTAAGATCCGTAACTCTCTCCTTCTGTAAAACTCTCGTGCACGAAGCCTTTTTCTTATGGTTTCAACTGAAACGGTCACACTTGTAGCTGCCAGAAGTTGTCTTTGTAGCTCTGGATGAGAAACATTGGGATTTATTCTAGCAATTTAGCACACAAGGTGGTCTTGTTGTTCAGTTGTGACTGTTTGACGACTTTGTCTGGGCCTATCCTTGTGTTCCTAATTCCAAGTACCTTGCATATGTTTTCAATACAACACCCTGGGTTAGGAATCTCTCTGCATTCCTTGTTCGGTGAGAGCAATAATTCTTCCCCTCTGTACGTCTGTTAATCCAACATAATGCATTTTTTTTTGATTGAATGAAAATTACCGGACAATCGTGATTTTACTACTGAACACAAAATTCAAAAGGAAATAAATCGCAGCAGTCGTTTACTCTTTATTATCATGTTTATTTACAACAACAAGCCTTATCTTAAAGTTGTATACCAATTTTTATCCTCTGCAAGAAATTTAGTCAGAAATAAAGAGTGATTCCATATAAGTTTGATTGTGTGTATATTTGAATACATATGCTAAAATAATAATCTAGTGATGAAATTTAATGCTGGAAGTACACACTCGTCGAGGCGACCCGAGGCGCCACAAAAAATTAACGATTTGTAGAAGGACCGTCCTTTTTTGTCACGCCTCGGGTAGCCTCGGCGAGTGTGTACTTCTCGCATTTGATGGTCCAAAAATTCTAATTTTTCCTGAGAATAATAAGAAACATTCGTTCTCGAAGAACGTTCTCCAAAAATAAATTCTCGATTATTTTCTCGAACACTAGTCGCAGATACTAGGGCAGTACTGCTGCGCAAGACAGAGCAACATGGAGAGACATCATAAATGCAATATCATAATGTCACCATCCTCTTATCTCATAGAGTAATAGGAAGGAGTAGGAGTCACAGATACGTATATAAAAAATGGCTCTAACGAGTCAGGGAAGATTTCGACAGTCGACACATCCAAAAAATGACAGAAAATTCAATTAACATATGAATTAAAATGGCAGAAAATTGTCACTATCAGATATCCCCTCGTTGGACAGGCAGCTATTGACCATTTTTCAATTTGAATTTTGTGATAGCGATACGAGATCAGATTTTCTTTTTTTTTTCAATTTCAAATTAAAAGAAATTAATTAAATTCCATTAAAATTGCAATATATCGATAAAATCTTTATTACTAAAAGATTAACTAAATGTATTTTCTATAAATTGCTTTTGCCATTCCTGTAATGTTAATTACATCATTAGCAATAGTGCACGTTACTTTTCAAACGAAGTGCTTTGTACAGTCGAGGTTGTTGTGCCACTTGCGAAAACACATCCAATTCATGTACAAGAACGATCTTTGTTTTGAGGTGTGCGTGTGAAATCAGTGTCATTCAATATTAATTAGGTTTTTAATGAATGGTCAGTTATGATGATATAATTTAATTGAAGCCCAGTAATAAAACAACGCTTCGCTTCTGTGACCGACTGAGTTCGGTAAATAGGAAAAAGAAACTTAGAATCCTTGCGGCAATAGCATCTATGTCAAAGCCTACAAAGTTAAAGGCTCGTACCGGTGTTTGTACCATAATAATAAACTGCTATATAAAATTGAAAAAAGAATAATATTTTTTTTGGCTAATGTTAAAAATTGCATCAGATTTGTATTTGCTACTCTTATGTGATTTCTCCAGCAATTTTGACATTTAAGGGCTCAGACCAGCGTTTGATTGACAGGGCTCAGACCAGCGTTTTTTAATAACATTGAATCAAATGCTGGTCGCTGCGACCTGGTCGTCTGTGCGTTTGAGCCCGGCTTAAAATATCATGGCTGTAATATGTACAACTTTGAGAAACACCGCATTGTAGTATTGAGCAATAAAAAGGATTGGAAGAGAGAAACGTTTGCTAAGCAGATAAAAGACCATACCATAACGCAGGGGCGCATACACGGGAGGGGTAATGGGGGTAATTACCCATCCCAGGAAGAAATTTATAAATAAGAAAATCTGGTATAAAATCAATATATTGATTTTTGAATTTTTTTTTGATATATCAAAATAGAAATTTAGAAAAATATAAGTTTAGTTTTTTCCATAGTCACAAGACTTTTGAGCGAAAATTTAATTTAAATCTATTACTTTACTCAAATATGGCCACTACCCCTCCCAGAGTCAATCTCTGGATGCGCCACTGCCATAACGTGGTATACTGATGCTTCTTAAACCAAAGCAGGGACAAGGATAAGAGTATTTGAGCCGAAAATTCAATACTCCGAACCAATGGGCACCTATCCCAGAATCCTTCAGGAAGAAAGCTACGTTATGGAAAGACGTATACAATTTACCTCAGATAGGAACTATCGAAAACAAGAAATAGCCACTTATTGGATAGTCAAGCAGCACTAAAAGCGGTCGACTCAGTAACCATCAATTCGAAGTTGGTCAAAGAATGCCTAGAGAAGCTAAACAAATTAGGTAAAGAAAATAAAGTACTCCTACTCTAGGTGTTAGCTCACCAAGAGATAGAAGACAATGAAAACCAAACGATCTAGCTAGAAAAGGAGCTAACACTCCACTAAGTGGATCAGAACCGTTCTATTTTCCAAGAGGAAACCAACTTAAAGCGGAACTCAAGAACCTGGAAGAACATCCGTAATTTGAAATGGGAATCCTCCAACGGTCTAAGACACTCAAAGAAGTTTTTCAGAACTCTCTCAGAACGATAAAAAAAATCAAATATTTTTATTAATTTAAGTAAGAACCGTCTGCGGATTGTCACGGGTTTTTTTTCACAGTTTTTTTCACAGAACAGCACACTGTCTCCTCAACACCTCAGTAGACTGAAGACTGAAGCTGAGAAACAACAGCGAATGCAGATTCTGTGGAGCAAATTTTTCAACACCAGAAAACTTGATCACTGAGTGCGCCGAGACGACAAACATTCGTGCCATAAATTTTGGTACGATTTTTTTCGTACCAAAGTTATAACTCGTTGTAACTCAAGAAAGGATGACACGCAATAGATCTGTAAGGTCGCGGTGAATCCGGCTCCCAAACATTCTACATTCTACATTATCGCTAGTTTCCCAAAACAGTTAAAATGCTCATGATGCTGTTAAAAATACCGTATGATCGAAAAAAAACCGCATCCAATTGGCTGAGAAACGACGATCGATCACATTTCCCATATAAATTTACATATAAAATCTTCATTTCATAGCCATCGCTGACGCATTTCGATCATACATTATAGTAAAGGATATTGTGTAAGGAAATTTATTATTATTATGACTTATATAAAATAATAGTAAATAAAATTATAAAATATCTAATAAATTGAATGGTAAAGCAGTTTAACAGACACATCTGTGAAAATGAGTGAAAACGTTTAGTTCATAATTATTTTTTTTAGTACGCAATGTGTTTTTCCTTTTATGATTTTCGCGAGAGAAGGACATATCTCCTTGAAAAAAAGTACCTACAGGAAAGTGTTTTATTTTGGGCTAGATATTACGTGTACGAAAACCGCGATAGACTGTGGTCCGCAGATAAATTCTACACTCAGTGATATTAAAAAAACATAAAGTGGTATGCTCTGTTTCAGGTGATATATCCAATCTTTATGTAGTAAATCCGCACAAAAATATAGGCATTATTTTTCTTTTTTATATTTAATAAAGTATATATAATATAATCTACACTCAGATGCAAAAAAAAACGCAACGGAGAAATTTTTGGGCAAATTTAAAGTGTTATATTTTTGTTATTTTTAGCACTATTTTCATGATTTTTTAGCGAACTGTGTATAATTATATCAACTTTAATTCCTAAACTAAGTTTTTTATAAACTTTTGTATTTGGCATATTATTGGCACAGGGTTAATTGAGGGGTTGTTTTTTTACCTTAACTTTAAAACACCCTGTGCAATAATTTCGTGTGTAAATTTTCCGAAAATATAATTTTTCTGTCAGAACCATGACTCCTGAGCATTTTGTTTGTTGATTCATGTCAATACATCCTTTGGTTAATTTTTAAGAGCGAAATGAACTGATCACGATCAATTTGCAATTTTTTCAATTATCATTACTTTTTGATGTAATTTTTTAATATGACGAGATGGTTTTGGTGACTATTGTCGTAATGTCATATTACGCTGCTCAGATACTTTATACTAAATAAAAAAAAACGTTAAAGACTAACGATACAGTCCTGGTTTTAATAAATATTAATAACGATGACAGAACTAACGATATTAAAGAAAGCATCTGTAATACTTAAGTGTACAAACAGAAAAAAAAATTGTAAAAAGTACTCTAATACTTTGCAGTGCTTCCCTTGGATGCTATAACCATAAAATTATGCTATAACTGCCTGTATACGTCCGTTCATACTGTCATTGAGGCTGCATATGTCATATTGCGTTATGCTTTCCCATACTTCTTTAAGAACCAAACGAAGTTCATTGAATGAAGCTAGTACCGTTTCGCGACCTCCAACCCTCCTGCCAAGCATGTCCTAAACGTCGAATATGATAGACAGTTCATAGTAGTATATAGTTCAAAATAATCACTAAAGCCGGCTTGTCATATTGAAAAATAACTTCAAAAAGAAATAATAATTGAAAAAATTACAAATTGTTGCTGTCAAGTTCATTTCGCTCTTAAAAATTAAAACCAAAGCATATTTTGACATAATCCAAAAAACAAAATTCTTAGGAGACATGGTTCTGACCGTAAAATTATATTTCAGGAAAATTTACACACAAAATTATTGCACAGGGTGTTTTAAAAAAGAACCCCTCGATTAACACTGTATAGTATGCCAAATACTAAAGTTTATAAAAAAACTTAGTTTAGGAATTAAAGTTGATATAATTATACACAGTTTGCTAAAAAATTCATGAAAATGATGCTAAAAATAACAAAAATATAACACTTTAAATTTGACGAAAAATTTTTCCGTTGCGTTTTATTTGCATCTGAGTGTATTAAGTATTATATGCCTCAAAGCATAACGATTTTAACCTACATTGTTAAATATAATACGCCTATATATTATTTATCTTTTTAATCCCCGGAACATCTCTATGGGATTTAAATTTAATACGAGAATCGTAAAAGCGTAGAGGAAAATATATTACAAATGCTACTATATTTATAACTGGATTATTAAAAGTGTACTTAAAAAGATATCTTCTTAAAACCATTATTGGGGTAATGCTGTACTATAAGCAGCTATATTTTTAAAAAATTGGCGCCGGGTGGCACGTATAGCCGTCCATACTAAAATATATTGTAGTTCTTTTAGTTTCAAAGTAAAGGAATTTTTCCAAATTTGGTCCGCGGTTATTTCTCCTATCCGCCACCTGGGGTCGCGTCCGATGGGAGTTTGGAGTTTTCCACACGGATTTTTTCAAAGACGGACTAAGGAAACACGGAATATCTCAAAAACTACGACTATGAGTGATTTTGATGTTATTACAAATTTTGTTTGGTTAGGTTTGTTTTTTTAAAATATTTAACCCCCTACCATACCCCCTAACCAACCCCTCCACCCCCTCCAAAAACTAATGGCCAGATTCTCGGGTGCCACTGTATTTTTGTTAAAATCCGTTTATCGGTTTTTGCGTTATTGTGTTACAGACAGACGGACAGACAGACAGACACCATGAAAATATTTTGTAATGAGGTCATTTATGACCGAAATAACTCATTTTGAGTGAAATTTAAAAAAAAAATTATTTGCCAATCTTAATAGCCTACCATACCTGTTGGTATGGTCGGCTAAAAAAGTAAATAGAAAACCACATTATTTACATAAATATGTACATTCGGGTAGAATTTAATAGGATTTGGGTAGTCGTTTATTTTTTTAAAATTTGATGATTTTTAACGTCTGGATGCCCGTAGAGAGTACTAAATTCTCGGGTAATTTGTATCCAATGATTCCAATATAGTAGTTCTATGTCTACGAAATATTGAGCCACCCTGTATATTTTCCGAAAAAATGACAATAAGTAGTAAAAACGACAGTTGAGGCAATTTTTTTCGTTTTTTGACGTACTGAAAAAGTTCTATTTTTAGCAAACTTTTTGCAGGCACTGTATAATTTGCGATAAGAAAAATATACTTTTTACTCCTATATTATATTTTAAAAAACGTCTCTGTATATTAACTAATATCAGACTTTTTATTTAATAATTCATCGTTAGGCACTACAGTAGGCGCCATTTTTATCGTTTTGTAATAGGAATTATTGCGTATGTAGCTGCGGAAGTGATGCGATCTTGTATTATGACAAAAAGGATGGCAGTCGCGCCGATATAAAAAACGTTCAATTATTAATGACGCTCTGTGGGCAAAAACAGACAGTTATGGACCGTTCAAGTACGCGAGACAGACGATATCCCATTGGCTAAAACGGTCTTACAGATTGCACGTCGGAAAATGCAGGAATAGAAGTTTATTACATCATATAAACTATTTTATATCTGTTATGACTATTTTTTATTGCCATAATAAAATCTCTCCTTCTGAACAAAACTATTTTTCCTTAATTTCTCTATTTAGTTCAAATGACAAATTTTAACACCTGCTTCCTTAACATGTTGTGTTTTTATTGAATAATACAGACTTTAAAGGAACATAACACAACAAGCATATTTCTTTGGCCTCTTGTATTTCAAATGCTCTCTTAAATGAATTTTTTTTTTTTTGAAAAACTATGTTTCTGGTGAACCTTTGGCACAAAAACAGTTTAAATTTATTATTTCAGTCTAATAACTATCTAGTCGACATGTTTAATTTATGTCAATGATTAGGGTTTCCATACGTCCGGATTTAGCCGGACATGTCCGGATTTCTAAAGTGTCTGGGACGGTCCGGCCCGAATTTGGAAAAGCGTCCGGAAAACCTGACCGTAAAAATAATTTAACTTAGTAAAATATTTTACAGTTACAGGCTGAATTAATTTCTCAGTTGCTTTGTTGAATATTTTACACTTTACAATGTTACCCATTTGTATACTTTGGCGCTCAAATTTTCGCTTTTGGAAAGTGAATGTTTTTTTGTTTATATTTTGCTGATACCGGCCTATTATTTGCGTTCTATAAAAGTTCATAAATAAATTTATAGTTTCTTTTTTGTGACATCTGGATTTTATCCGGATTTCTGACTTCACTTGTCCGGAATTTCCAAAAGCCTTCATGGAAACCCATCTTAGTCCATTAATTATGACATGTATTGACTATTGCGATTCGAAATATCTCAAGAACTATAGAATGTAGAATGAATAAGAGTGGGGTTAATCACTGCGACCTTAAAGATCTATTGTGCCTCCCTTCCTTGAGTCATCACACAGTCTATAACCCATCATACCCCTGTTGTAGAGGGGACAGGATATTTTCCATCTTCCTCTGACAACAGTTCTTCCTCCGAAGGTACACAGCCTTCCACGGTTGGAGTTTGGCCATCCGTGCCGCCCTTCACAGTCGAGGAGCTTGCCTCCGGCTGAGGAACCCGTCAGGTGGAGGCTGGAGGATCTGTGTCCATTTTCTCCACCTCTTTAACTTTTGGTCTCTCCTTAGACTTGATACCGGTGTTATCCCGTATCTATTATAGAGGATATGCCTCTCTTTCTCTATTGCCTCCTTGGATTTGAGGTCAATTTCTATTGTGAGGACCTGACCATGATCCCCCTCCCTCGAGTTGATGACTCGCCAACTCGATGTCCTTACATTGAAGTTCTGACCCTGAATAATGCTCAGAAGGTAGGTGTTGTCTTTCACCTTGCTCGGCAGAAAGACCGTGATGGCCGCCCCTTTAGGGATGCTTTCTCCCTTCACTGCAACCAGTTCCCTTGCTAATTTCTAAGCTTAGGTGCGATTTCCACCAACCAATTCGCCGAATTCGCCGAAATTTTTAATAGATGCATTATGGAACAAAGAATACCAGAGCTATGGCAAAACGCAACAATCACTCTCATTCACAAAAAGGGTGATAACACCAGACTCGACAATTATCGTCCCATCAGCCTGCTCTCGCACTTCTACAAAATATTCACAAAGGTGCTGACAAATCGCCTGTCAAACAAATTCGACTTCTATTAACCCCCGGAACAGGCAGGGTTTAGAAGTGGATATAGTACTGTGGATCACCTTCAGGCAGTCCGCACTCTCATAGAGAAAAGCACCGAATACAACTTCCCTATATATGTCGCCTTTGTGGATTATGAGAAGGCTTTCGACTCTATAGAGCTACACGCCATCCTCAATGCCATACAAAATGCCAGAATAGACTACAGATACTCGGGCATAATATCATCTATTTACAAATCCGCTACAATGACTATCAAACTGGATGACATAAATATCACAAATAAAATTAAAATGGAAAGAGGAGTCCGACAGGGAGATACTATTTCCCCCAAACTTTTTACACTGGCCCTGGAGGACGTATTTAAGAAGCTGAACTGGGACGATAAGGGTATTAAGGTAGATGGTGGGATTCTTAACCACTCGCGCTTCGCTGATGATGTCGTTGTCCTGGCCTCATCGTTGGAAGAACTTCAAACAATGCTCGAACAACTTCACCACACATCTGCGCAAGTAGGTTTAAAAATGAATTTATCTAAAACTAAAACCCTAAATGAAAATGAAGAGCAAGTTAATGTTAATGGACAAAGGATTGAGAACGTTAAAGAGTATATATATCTAGGTCATGCCATAAAACTCGGCAAGGAAAATCAAACAACCGAAATTTCTAGAAGGATCAAACTCGGATGGGCAGCTTTTGGCAAACTTAACTTTATATTCAAAAGCAAAATCCCAAATAGCTTAAAAAGAGACGTTTACAACAAATGCTTCTTGCCTGTCATGACTATGGTTTGGAGACTATGACGATGACGGCACGAAGTGTGAACAGGTTGCGAGTGAGCCAAAGCGCTATGGAAAAAGGGTATCAGTCTTCGCGACCACATTAGAAATGAAGACATTCGCCGACAGACGAGGATAACGGACATCGTAGAGAGGATAGCTAACTCTAAATTGTCTTAGGCAGGACACTTGGCCAGACAGTCCGAGGAAAGATGGGCAAAAAGACTTCTTTGCTGTGCCACGCCTAGCAAAACGCCCAGTCGGCCGACCTCCTAAAAGATGGACTGATGATATCCAAACCGTAGCCGGTAAGAACTGGATGAGGAGAGCACAGAATCGAAACGAGTGGAAGAAACTGAGAGAGGCCTACATTCTGCAGTGGATGAGTAATGGCTGAGAAGAAGAAGAAGAAGAATTCGCCGATTCTTGAGATACACTAACTATGAGGATCATGCCCACCTGAAAGTGTATCCCGCAAAACGCAGCTGACCCACATTTTGTAGATAGTTGTGTTGCGATCCGATCGCCACTACTGCGTCCAATATAGCCTATTCTAGAGACGTTTGCTGGTCGGTGGTCAGAGCAACCTCTAGGAGATCCTTTTGCAGCACCGTCATTTTCACTTGTACAGCAATAACGGCAAAGCTGGTGATATGTCCCTGCTTGCCTCCCGGTGTTGGACGGCTTTCCATCCTGGCTTTTTTCTCTCCCTGCCGGAGAAGAGGTGAGAGGTTGTCGCTCCCTCTCTTGACCTTTGATGGAGATGAGTCAGGTTTTTTCTTGGTTTCTTTACTCTCCCCATTTCGGAGGAGTGTTTTTGCTTTTGCTTCCTCTGGAGCAAGTCCTTCGTGAAGCAGTCGGAGGTATCTCGGGAGGTATCTCCATGCTTCTGCTCCGCTAAGACCTACTCTCAGAGGATCGTCTAGCCCGCCTGGTTGACCCAGACCGGGTAGACGAAACTGTAGCTTGTGTCGCTTATTGGGTCTAGAGGTAGGCTCCCGACCCTTGCTGGAGAAGGTGGTAGCTTGTTTGCCACTTGTGGAGGAGGATCCCAAGCAAGTGTCAGCCGCCCCTCTTGTAGTTTCCTTTGGATTTGGTCCCTTGGAACTTTCATTTGTAATGTTACCAGTGTCGCTAGGGGGCTTCCCCACAGCTTCACCGGTGGTGTTTTTAATGCTAGATCTCATAGTGTTCCCACGAGTCGCTAGGGATAGTCGGTCCACTTCTACAGAGCCCCGCATGTAGAAGTAAGGGGTAAATACAATGAGGTCTAACCCAATGTAGTAATAGGCAAGTCCTCTATCTAGCCACGCATCCCTTTGACCTGGTCCCGCCATCGTAGGATTTAGGTTTTTGGTGAGTTTGTCTCCTCTTGGCCCAGGCGGTTAAGCCAAGACCTCCCCCACACCCTCTAACCGCGAGACATGACCACAGTCAGTAGAGGGTGCCTGGTATGACGGACAGGGGTAGCCTCGTCCGGCATCGTTATATGTCTTGGTGCAAGTCCCTGGTCACGACACTACATCCAGGGACAAGAACTATAACTCGTAGCGATATTTACTAAGAGTCTTTTTTTACACAAGAAATGGTGAAAATGGTTATTTTTTTACTCGGTAGATTTATACAGGTACAGAGGAAAAGTTATTACTCATCAAACCACTTAAAAATAGGTAGGAGACGCCCTCTACAAGTAGCATCAGTCACATTAAAAAAATGAAACTTCAACAACCTGTATCTCCGAAACAAAGCATTTTATGACATACATTTATACGAACTTGTTTACTTACTTATTTTTATCTGTAGAATATGCTGTCGAAGTTTCCCGAATGCAATTCGGACCACTCTGTACTCGATTATGACTGTATTATTCTATGGATTTACTCATCATATTATTTTTAAAAAATTGTTAATCAAATTTTTGACTGATCTTGAAGTTGATATATTGTAGCTTTGGTCACGTTCATCAGGATAAGTTGATCAGTGAGCGGTGTGCCATCGATTGGTTGTCCTGCTGAACGCGCTTTTTAGCATCCCTTAGACTGAATTGTTTTCACCCATTTTTGGCACAAATCGAGGGGATTAGTCAACCGAGAACAATAAACAAAATGGTTTGTTTTCGTTTTCTAAAACATTTTGTAACATTTGGCGTATGTGACGTTTAATCCATCATGCATCGGTAGCGTAGCGTATTTTAAATCTGATGAAAAAAATGGCCACTGATCCCAGAGCGCTCACAACTAATCGGCGCGTTCAGCAGAAAATTAGTGATCGCTGCAGTAGCGCTATGTCCTGATGAACGCGACCTTTGTCTTGAAGTTTAAATAAATATATTGCATGAAATTATGAAAAAATAAATTAACTCTAACCAAATTAACATTGTTCCTAATAAGTTATGTTTAATGAACCAGAAAGAAGCTAATTACAGTAAGGAAAATAATGTTTCCATTGATTAAGTAGCAATTTTCATTAGCTCACTCATCATATTAACGTTTTGTTTAAACACTCCCTCCGAATGCATAATCCAATCAATTACTCCAATTAAGTCTATAACCGCTTCCTGTTAATTAAGGTTGGGAATTTTTATTTATTGCTTGTCTATTTTGTAACTTTCCTGTAATCGATACCACCCTAGAATATCAAAGAGGTTATAAAAATCGTAGTGAATGAAAATTCTAATACTTTTTTAGCGTTAAAATATAATTTCCCCAAAAACTGTCATTTTTTGTCTGTCGAAATCTTTCTTTACTCGTTGGGCAGACTTTTGCTCGTTATAACCGTTATTCTGATTTGAATGAAATTTTGTGTGTGGTTGGTTGTTTTGCTAAGTGCTTTACCATTTAACTTTCGCAAAAATCAGGAAAAAGTACGGAAACGGTGAAAACTACCTCTGCCCCTACATAAATTCTACTGTAAATATTTTCCAAGTTAACCGACGACCGGTTTTTTTAATAAATGTAATAATAATCGTAAAATGGTCCTTCTAGTATTTACTACATTTTTTTCTCTTTAAAAACACGCCATCGCGCCTAGTTTTTGAGGAAACAAATTATTTTTTTATTATATTGATGCCCTCTGACGGACAAACAAAGCACTTTTGCATAAAGGTAAATTTTGTGCAATTCACTTATTTTGATTTAAAAAATACGTAGTTCTATGTCCACGGAATATTGAAATTCCCTGTATATTTTTTAGATCTGCTTAGGAACAAAAATTCTCAAAATTTTTTTTTTCACAAAAACTATGCGATGTAGCGTTTTTTTTACAAGAGACAAAAAATGTAGTAAATACTAGAGGAGCCATTTTACGAAAACAATATTTGTCGTTGGTGGAGTTGGAAAATATTTACACTAAAATTTATGTAGGTGTAAGGTAGTTTTCACCATTCCCGTACTTTTTCTTGATTATTGTGAAAGTCAAATGTTAAAGGGCTTAGCAAGGCATAGGCATTCCAAATCTCATTCAAATCGGAAAAGCGGTCCTTAAAACATCTTAAAAAATATATTAGGTAAGTTTCGTTCAATGAAGTTATTTTGATTCAAAAAATAGGTAGTTCTATGTCTATTGTGTGTAGTGTTCTATTGGAACACCTTGTATATTTAATTTTACCAATATTTTATATCTAACTCTTTGTTAGTTACGCACATCTGGTTTTATCATTTTTCTTTTAATTTTTCTATTTCATTCAATTTAATTTTCTCTTTGTAGCAGTCATTTTTAATTGATGTATTTTCATTTCTCCTATGTACTTGAAATTGTAAATATACGATTCTTAATTATTATTATTATTATTATATTTGTAAGTTCTATTCAGTTAAAAACACAAATAAAATATGTTTGATGCAAAAAGCTATAAATAATTTTATTTAAATGTTTCCTTTGAATTGTTGGAACTGTTCTTTTTTCATAAATTAATTATATCCGAATAAAAAATAAATTAGATCAACCCTTAAAACATGATTGCTACTGTGTAGGTCGCAGTAGTTGTGTAGGGGTAAAAATGAGGCTAATATTATTCGACAAAATTCCAGTTTCAAACAATGGCATGCTGATGTTGATTATAGAAGAGAAATTAACGTGTTTTAATCGATGACATAATATACCGAATGATCGAAAAAAAAACGATGTCCAGCTGGCTTGGAAATGAACATCACTGACATACTCCATTAATTTTACATATAAAGTGACAGCGAACTTAATTTTATAGCCATCGCTGACGCCTTTTTTTCGGTCATGTTGTATATTATGTAACATAATGGTTTTTTTTCTACGTCAGTGAATTAAGAAGCTCTTAACTCACGCATTTTGAGTGAATTAAGAGCTTTTTAACTCACGCATTTTCATTACCGCACTCCTTGTTTAGATGACTACCAAAGAGAAAAAAATATTTTGTAAAACATTTTTCATTTTGCACTAAATACAAATAAACTGTTCTATTGATAATAATTATAAAAACATGAAAACTTATTTATTATAAATGATAATGATACAGTTTGAACAATCTTTCAAGTAAATGAAAAAATAAATCCTCTTCTTCAATGTCAGAGGGAATACTTTCCGAATCGCTCATTTCCAAACCAAACTAGTGACATCAATATTATTTACTGTCATATTAACATTGTTATGCATGGTGTTATTTGAACAAAGATATTAAGGTAATTGATTTTTAGGATAGGTATATAGTTAAGTACAATAATTTTGAAAATTCATTGTGTGTTTTTATAGTTAAACGTAGATAAAATATTGTACAATACACGCGAGTTAACTCCATTAAGATACTTGTTACACAACTCGTGCTACTCACTCGTTGTGCAACTTTCACTCACGGAAAATAACTGGGCTATTGTGGACTGGGACTTGAAAAACGCCAAAGAAAAAATATATTTCTTTTATCGAGATTTTCCAGGCCTGAAAATATGTTTTTACACTTATTTAAGACTCACCCCGTATAATCTTATATCAATTTCCAAATAGTTTAGAAATGTCTGGCGGCTAGAGGAGAGTTTTATCTTTACCTACTATAAATTAAATTAGAAACAATATTCTAGTTATTCCGCAAGTAATTTTCTGTTAGCCTGGAGCCTGGATTATCTGGTAATTTGCCAACCACGCCTGCTATTGTGTATGAATTCAATAAATCTAGTTTATGGAGAGAGCATTATAACAGTACATCATAACTGGGAAACATAAGACAACTACGTTCCTTATGGTTACCACAAGTGTGCCACAAGTATCTATAAAAATAATTTCTGTGACTAGGGCTAAGCTCACTAACTTCTTAAAATGAATAAATATTAATAACAATTTCTTTATGACTGTTATTTTTTTAAAATTTTGATAACTTATAGAAGGTGTAATCCAGCTTTAGGATGGAAGCTGGAAGGGAAGATATTGACTTGATAAGCAAAGGCCCAAGTAAAAATTCGGGCCCTCTTTTCCAATAAAATTCAAAAATTATGAATATTTTACAACCTTTAACGGGCTCTCCAGACCACCGGGCCTAAGGCCCGGGCCTTATTGGCCTTATGGTAAAATAGGCCCTGTTGATAAGGAAACAAAATTATTAGGAATCGTTCTGGACTCGAAACTTTCCTGGAATACAGAGGACAGGGTTATAAAGGGAATAAATGCATTCTATGCATGTAAGAAACCGTACATTATACACTTGATGTACACTGCTATAGTTAGACCAATCATCACCAATGGTATGGTGGGAAGCGGTATTTAAAGAGACTAATAGAAAATGCCTCACAAAAGTACAGCGACTAGCAGCCCCAGGTACAACTGGAGCAAGGAACAACAGAGCGCAAGCTGCGCTAGAAGTAGTTCTGGACTTGCAATCAATCGACTGGCTCGTGAAGGATCTGGCCCCGTGAACGGTGTCCTAAGCTGAAGGAAATCCAATCTGTGGAACCAGACCAACTCCGGCTACTCGAGGATATTGCCAGAGACAGGGAAAATCATGGCGAACACGCAACCACATCTGCTAGACCAGAAAACGAACTATATGCTCACCAAACAGGATTTTGGAGAAAAGATAAGGATTCGCATTCCGGCAAGAGAAGCATGGGAAAGAAACCGAGTAATGAACACTAAAGTCTACAGGTATACACAGATGCTTCCGTAACTTCAGAAGGCGCAGGGATATGCATCTTCTCAGAGGAACTAGAGATCCAAAGATATTTAAGGCTATTAAAGATATTTATTTATCGAATGGCTGTAATGTTCTACGAGCAGAGGTTTACGCCATAAAAGAAGTGACCAGTTGTATAGGAGAGAAAATCGCTGATAGACCAATAGGAGATATCGTGATATACTCTGACAGCTTTAAGAAGTATCACCATGCAATCTGCAAAACTGTGATGGACTGCCGAGAAGCCTTGTCATGGCTGCGTCAAGGAGGGGCTACTCTGTGCTGGGTGCCAGGCCACAGCAATGTGGTGGGCAACCAACAAGCAGACAGACTGGCGAAAGAGGGAGCCACCTGTAACGATCAATACACTTCTTTTTTCAAACGTTCACAAACAATTTTTTAAACCATTTCAAACGTTGCAAAGTATATAAAAAATTTAACAGTAATTTAAATCTTATAATAATTTTTAATGATAATAACCTTGAATTATATCGAGAATCTACATGGTTACCCTCGTTGAATTTGACACTTTATGTCAGTTTAATAATATATTTTCATACTTTTATGCCTAGGCGATAAAATGACGTTTTTATGTTGTCAATCGCGTATTAAAAATTAATACTCTTGTAACACAAAAAAGATTAAACCGTTCTGTAAGTATTTCTAAATTATTTTTTTAATATATGCGGTACGATAAAGCTCGCATAAAATATTATGAGACCTACCCGACCAAAACCGTGCGCCACTGGAGAAAAAGATCGTCTGTTATCAAACAGCTCCATATTTGATTCCGGGTGTCATTGGCATCGTAACAAGTGGCTTTTAATCTGCATTATTCTTTCGCAAGACGAGGAAAAATTATCTGGAAAAATAAAACAGAAGCGTAAAAGGCGTGCCTACCTGTCCGTCGGCCGCCATAACGGTCCGGTCAGCAGCGGCAAGCAAAGGCTCGCGCTCTAAATCAAAATAAAGAACGGCCATTTCCGCGACATCTGCATGTGCATTATACGAAAGCGATGCGGGCGCCTCGGGCTCTAAGCTCGGTGCTCGCGGATCGGCCTGCAGGAACGGTTTTTCCTTCCCGTCAAGTAGCCCTGGAAGTTTAGTTCAAAATCGAACGAAGAACTGGCGGACTGGACTTGTTGAACGCAGTTTGGTTTTATTTTTTTATTGAAAATAAGGAATTTTCAGGTCAAAAAATGTCCTATTCAAGCCTGAAAGATAATTGAATAAAATTACTGAAATTTTTATATTCTTACATTAAATGGTAAGATGCGACTTATATTATGCGGTTATGGCAACCATTTTGAAACCCCCCCTCTTAATAAATGATGGTAGAATCGTTGTTGGTTAAAATCCTGCGTAGTGATTAGCAAATACAAGACCAAGACCAAGGTGAATCTTGGTCTTGTATTTGCTACAAGTATTTTGCTACTTGTATTTGGTCTTGGTCTTGCAATCTGGTCTTGGTCTTACTGCAAGACTCTTGCAGGTCTTGTAACTTTTGTTTACATTTCTACTGAAGATAATTTCTACATAGAAAATATTTAAAATATAGTTTTTAAAGTAACTTAAAGTAATTAATTTAATAAAATTTTAAAGAAAGAAACTATGATTGTGTGATCAAAATTTCTGTTTTTCAATATTAAATATTAGTACTACTCATCATCGTTTTCAGCTAATTCAACCATTTCCAATTATGGTGTAGCCTCCCTCACATATTTAGGTACTCTTCCTGTATTTGGGTCCATTGTTGTCTATTGTTGTCTATGCGGGCCTAGTATCCTAATATCATGGTCCCATCTCAGGTTTGGTCTTCCTCTAGGTCTCTTGATTCCTTGTGGATACCATGCTGTAATTTTTATGGTCCATCTGTTTTCTGTCCTTCCCTGGTGTCCTGCCCATTGCCACTTGAGGGATTTGATTCTATGGATGACATCTATTTCCTGGGTGTTTTGTCGTATCCACTCTATTTTTTACGGTCTCTCTTGGTTATTCCCAGGATATTTCGTTCCATTGAGCGTTGTGCGACTTCTAGTTTCTTTATAATGTCCGTTTTAAGTTTCCAGGTTTTGCATACATATAGGTCAAGACTGGTAGTACACATTGGTCGAATGTTTCTTTAGATAACGTGGCATTCCATATTTGAATATGATTGAGTTTCTTCCATAAGTACTCATTGCTAATTTAATTCGTCTATTAATTTATGGTAATAAAGATTCCGAGGTGTGTATTAATTGCCCCAAATATAGATATTTTTCTTTCTTCTACTATTTCCAGTTTTGTGATATTTACTAGAATGTCTTTTCTGTCTACCGGTTTGTTGTAAATTACTTTAGTTATTGCTAAATTCATTTTGAGACCTACTTTATTGCTGGCTTATTTAGTTCGTTAATTTGTGCTTGTAATTCTTCAGGACTATTGGCAATTAAGACTCATGACATATCATCAGCGAATCTTAGATGGTTAAGATATTCTCCATCTATTCTTAATTTTTTGTTGACGGAAGATTTCTTCTAGTGTTGCTGATGTAAAGAGCTTTGATGATATTGCGTCTCCCTGTCATACTCCTTTGCTAGTTGGGAAGTCTGGGGTTATTTTATATATCATTAATCTTGTTTTGGCTTTCTTGTATATATTGGCGAAACTTGGGAGCTAGGGTTCTATTATTGCCTCAGGATATATCGAAAAAATATTTTCTTCTGTCCTGGAAAAAAAATCTTTATCATCTCATCATCAAGTAAAAACAAACTGAGTAAAAACTCTCAATTTGTATAAATCTAATTTACGTCTAATTTGATCTAAAGATACCGGGCTAAACTGGGGTTTTCACTCCTGCCAAGTGCGTACACGTACAGTTGGGGAGACATGGTCAGGGTCGAGAAAGGTGCCGGCGAATTAACGCCGCGCCACAGGTACCTGCAACTGCATCAAAACATAATATTGCACTGGTCGAGATCGTTTTTCAACTTGGATACTTCCTCATTTTCAATCTTCAATCCCTTTTATTTCCTCGAGATGAGATAAAATTGGTACTAAATCACAATTGGCCTTCTAGTAGTAAAACAAAATTTGTCTTAAATGAGAAGAGTAGCAGTGCAGTAAAAGTTAAAACATTTACCAAATTTTTCGGACTGAGTTGTTCTGATTATTGAGAATATTTCGTTTAAGTCTTCTCCATCTTATACCGGGTGCGTCTCGAAAGTGGCTCACCCTTATAACTTTTTTATTTTTTTACATAAAAAAACGAGATTTGTTAGTAGGTATATAGCATAAATTAGGATTGATTGACGTATTCAGTTGTTTTTAGTTACTTCACCGTATTTTAAATTTCAATCTAGAGTGCCATGGCTGTGTTAAAAACACTAATTTTTAATTAAGGAACATTGGAATAATAGTTTTGATCGTCTAATGTTTTTCGTGTCTTGTCCTGGCTGGTTAAAAGATGCCCAAATCGTATTTTTAATCATATCTCAATTTTCAAATGGAACGAGGGTGGCTCATTTGCATATTTGGAAAAATCATTTTTTTACAAATAATTTGGTACCTCACACTTGGGTCAAATTGTCGTTATGAACCGCATGTTACAATTTCAAATAAACCATATGCGAAAATGTCAAAAGTTGACGTATGATACTATGTCATTCTATTCAGAATGTCATTTTCTAGCGAATGAGTTAGAAATATACCGACGGTGCCATTTTTATATGTTTTACGACTACTATTGCCAATTGCCAGTTTAGTTCTCAGGTTATCTTGTACCTTAAGTCAGCATCTGACCAAATGCTTCACCTACAAAATCCATCTGTGTCGCTTGATTTCGAGCATGATTTACAGCTCTACTGATTCCTCTATTAAACCTGCTACAAATACAACCTGAAAAAAAAATAAAATCTTCAATGCCATTCCCTCAACCAATACAAAGTCATTTACCATGAGTCATCGAAATATAAAGCTTAGAACGAACGAATTCGAGAAATGTGTACGTAGCAACGAACGCATACGTTCGCGTGCTGTTGCGTTCGCTGACTTGGCGGTACTTCAAAGGGAATACTACCGTACGCAAACAGATGTATACGCATTTCCGCATTCGCTCGTCCGACTAGTCCAGAGAGGACGATCATTTTAGTTTATTGTTGTTTGATTTTATAACTATGGAGTGGAATAATACCTTGATTTTGTCTCTTATTGATGAATACCGATTATAAAAATGCCTGTGGAATCCCACACATATTGATTATAAAAACAAATTAAAAAAATTAGATGATGAATTTAAACTAAGTACAAGTTGTTCAGACTAGCAATTAGAAGCGGCTAGGGGCGAAAGATTCCGCATGCAAGCGTTCACTAAGTGTGTACATAACAGCTTTTGATGTGTATTATTTTTTTAAGCACTTAGTGCTTTTTAAAAAGATTGTAGGTATTACTGGATGTCTTGTTGTGTTACTAAATATTAATATACTACAAGGTGTCTCGCCAATGCAATTATAAACCAGATATTGAACAGGTGCGATTTAGGAGCCGGTCTAGTACCGGTGGACGAAAAAAAGTTCAAATACCTTAAAATGTTAAGAAAAGCCCCTATCAGAAATTAATGAAATATTCTAAATAATCCAAAGACATTCTTTATTAAATATCAGCGTCTAGTGTTGGTACAAATCAAGGACCAATTGAAATAAGGCTGGAAGATTTACCAGGTGAAACTTTAGATTACTATATGCTGTCATCACTCGCTGACGAGTATTTGACACGCATAAGAAGATGGTTACGTATTTCGTTTTCTTTCATATGAGCTTTCCTGTGACTGAACAGCCCGATACGTGATGTTATCTCTCTTCCGCACTCCGGACATTCAAAAATCTCGTTACTTTGTTGTCTCTTTACTGTTTGGTTCTCGTTGTTAACTAAGTTTACAGTTCTTCTCACTTGTGTCTAGCCCTAGCAGGCAACTATTAAGCCCGACCAATCACGTTAGAGTTTGTGACAAACACAAATGAATTAACACACTTCAAATAACCACGCTAACCAACCTGATTTGTCTAGCTTAAAAGTTGTGTGCTAGGGCTAGACACTTCTGTTCTTCTCCAATTCGTTCTATTGTGCGTTGCTTCCTTCTACTGATCTGTATCCTTATCCCCTTTAAGTTTTCATGGAAAATATTCTTGTACTTTTTGAGTTGTCCACCTGGTTTCCTCTTACCGTCTACAATCTCACCGTTAAGAAGATATTTCGGTAGACGGTTTTCTTGCATCCTGTATAAATGATCAGCCCATCTTAAGCGGGATTTAGTAATCATGACTTCAGCGCTTTTGCAGCTAGCATTTTCAAAGACCGATACGTTTGAGACATATGGTGGTACCATTTGACTGATGATATCACCCGAACAACGAAAAATCTGAAATGTATTTATTTTTATAAACATTTGATTTTATGCTCTTTTAAGAAGTTATAAAGTAGCGTATCTATTTTATTTTTGTAGTTATATTATACGTACGTAGTATATAGACATATTAAGAATATCGCCCGCATATACGGATAATAATATACACATCATTTGATCGTAAAATATTTTAAGCCAACATATCATATTAAACGGCAAATACATGTGATTTATATTAGAATATTATATATGTATAAACAAGTATTAATCTATGGTCGTATATGACTTTGCAAATAGTATTTATTAAAGAAAGTTATAAGCGAATAATTAATACAGAAGAAAGTTTAATATTTTCGTATTTACATTGTAAACAGAAACCTTATATTTACATAGATCTTGGTCTATTTACGTATACATTTATTAAACATTTATGTTATGATCGCAAATAATTCATTATAGATACAAATAACATCAACTTAAGACACTGTCACGCGTTAGCTTTCGATTGGCTGTTTTAAAGCTCAATCTCGTATGGATACAAAAAAAATTAAGTTATTTACTTAATAAATGAAGTAAAGTATTTGTAGAATTTACAATGGTCTAGCCGCTTACAACTTTATGCCTTAGCTCAGAAAGCTGTGAGAATTGGGGTAGGTTAAGAGAGCTACTGACTGGTCGTGGAAAAGTCAGAAATCGCCCAAGATGTCTTTAGGGCCTCGTAAGTTCCACACATAGATAAAAGAAGTAAATAAATAAACAAAAAAAAAGAGTATTATAGATTAGAAGATTAGGTTGGCATTGGACCATAGGACCAAAAATAATAAGAAAAAAAAGTAAACGAAATAAATTTAGTCTCAGTACCCTCTATTCAAATAGTAAAACTAGTATAATACGAAGAAAGAAATGACTTCATAAATATTAAAAGTTGCCAAGGGCATATCAAAACTAAAAGAATAACTTATTTTGGTTCTTGCAGCAAAATATTGTTAGACTCGAATATAAGATTATGCCAGTTAATTTCTATTAATTTAAATGATTCTAGAATACTATCACTCTCTATATTAAGTGATCATATTTCTTTTTTTTCTATGTAGCTAAGGTCATTGATGGATGATATATAAAAACCTGAAGTAATACGTTAAATGCAGTGGCGTAACAACAGACACACAGGCCTGTGTGCAAAAATTTTACCGGGCCCCCTATTACACCTACATATTTCAATGCTTATATACTAATCTGAATAATATGCACTCATATTTTAGGTTAGAAATAACATTATCAAATTAATTTTTATATAGTATTATTTATTACTACAACACAGAATATGTAACCCAAAACATATAAAATATCAAATAAATAAAAAAAATAAATAAAAGCAAAACAAAAAACAACAACAAAACTAACTAAATTAAAATAAACTGCAACACAGAATATGTAACCCAAAACATATAAAATATCAAATAAATAAAAAAATAAATAAAAACAAAACAAAAAACAACAACAAAACTAACTAAATTAAAATAAACAATGTAAAAAGGAACTTTAGCATGGGCGAAAGTTATACCGAACACAAAAAAAAACACAATATTACCAATGTCTATTGTACGGGCAATTTCATTTTCTATCGAAATAATTGCCAAAGCTGATAACCCTTTTTCGCCCACAGTATTTCTTAAATAATTTTTGACAAGCTTTAATTTGGAAAAAGATCTTTCAGTCGAGGCCACAGAAACAGGTATGGTGAGAAAAATATGACACGCTGTTAAAACTCGCTGAAACTAGAAGACGATGAAAGGTTTTTAATTAAAATAAATTCAGTGAGTTCAAAAATGCAATTGATTTCGTATAAATTATTTTGGAAATATTGCCTGAAGGAGAGTAATTGAGAAGAAATCGTATAGGCAATATCATCGGGGTATTTAAGGTATAGAACCTGACCCATTTCATATATTATATCCTCATCAGAAACAGAAGGATTCTGCTTGTGTGATTCGCGATAGCATGTGTCGCTATCGAAATGTGTACGCGATAGAAATGTGTCCCGGGCCCCCCGAGGGCCCGGGCCCGTGTGCTTCGCACACACGGCACATCGATAGTTACGCCACTGGTCAAATGTATTATAAAATATTTCATTGGAAGAGAATGCTTTTAAGGTTGTTTTAATATGATTTAATGCTAATTTGTTAATCAATACCGCAATCACGCACCATACATTATAACATTTCTACATATTGTATTGTATAGAAACAGTTAAAACTCGCAAATTTTATTCTTTAGTACTAATGGAATAGAAATAATAGTGGGATAGAGAAAAATAGAAATAATAATGGAAGGAAATAATAAATTTATTAGAGTCGACTAAGACGTAATTATTATATTTATTAGATTATAAACTTTTACAGATTTATTAAAATAAAATATTTCCTGTAATCATTTTATTTTAAAATACTGATGAGAATTTACCTTTATAATGAAAGTCTTGTTAATATATAAGATATGTGGAAGTTTAAAATAAAAAAAAATGAAATATTTAATGCTAAATACCCCATGACCTGTATGGGACTTTTTCTAATATATTTGTTTTAATTTTGAAATGGGTACACATTTTCGGAACTGGGAATTTCGGTACTACACCTTTAAGGAACCTAGATTTCCAGGTTTTCTCGGTATTTTCGTTGCTAACTAGTTTTTGTTCAATGATGGTTGAGTGCGTCAGTCAACAAGCAAGTGATAATAAAAATAACAACAAATTATTAACTAATCAGCCATGAGCAAAATAACATGAACATAAATGAACACAATGGAAGAAATATATATTCACATCAAATCACATAAACAAACTTAACTAAATTTGAAAAAAGACTTTACGTTTTTGAATTAAAAACGCAAATGTCTATAAAAGCATAACATAAAATATGTATAACACATTGTACTAAATAAAAAAATAACATATTTAAACTCAATAATAGCTAATAAATAAATATTATCGGAACTTCATAGAGAAAAAAGTAAGAACAATAAGAAATAGTGTCACTAATTATCTATACTAATATATAAAATCCTTAAGTGACTGACATACTGATTAATCACGATCCTGCTCAAACCACTCAACGTAAGAAACTCAATTTTGGCATACGGGTTGATTCAAGGGTGTAGAGGTTCGATAAGAAGGGATTTTTCGAAATTCCAGTTCCAAGAGGGTGAAACCACCCCTCAAATATTACAATATTTTTTATTTAAAGAACGGTCAAGTTTCCGAAAAAACTCTTTAACACGTATATTTTATTTTGTTGTTTTACATGTTTTAAGATTTTTTATAAATTTATACAGGGTGTTTTATAAAATATGACCACTGAGTAATCACGATTCTGCTTAAACTGCTTGACGTTTAAAGCTGATTTTTGGCAAACGGATTGACTCTGGGGTGTAGAGGTTCGATAAGGAGGGGTTTCTCAAATCTCAAATTTCAAGAGGGTGAAAACGCCCCTCAAATATTACAATATTTGTTATTCAAAAGACGGTTAGTTTTTCGGGAAAACGCTTGGACAAGCATAATTTATTTGTTTTTTTTTGCATATTTTGAAATTTTTTAAAAAATCATACAGGGTGTTCCAAAAAGTTGGGTAATTCTGCTTAAACTGCTTGACGTAAAATGCTTATTTTTGGCAAACGGATTTTTCGAAAGTCAAATTCCAACGAGATGAAACTACCCCTCAAATATTACCAAGTTATATAATAATATCGCCATATTGTTTTTTCTCATGCTGACATAAATGTGAGAAAATATCCAGTTTGTATGTTAATGGCAATTCTTGCTTTGCTTTATCATCACCATTACAAATGATTAATTCGACGCGAACGAAGTCGCTGGTACACGCTAGTATTTTATATATTTTTCGAAGAGATTTTTCCCCTCTGTATAGTAAGATCTGAGAGATCTATTTCTCTCTGCGTTCACATTATCATTACACAGACGAGACCTAATCTTATTGCAAACTAAATGAGCCAAAGATTTTTTCAAGTATGTAGTGTATCCAATTTTCCAGATCGGGAGCCCCGTTTTGAAATCCCGGGATACAAACATATAATTTCGGGACCCCGAGATCCTAAAATTGACTGCGAGAATGAGGGAAGTCTACTTAATGAACAGAAATAGTGCAACTACATACCAAAAAAAAAAATGAAAAAAGGGTTTCATTAAAGAAGATAAAACAAAGTAACATTCATGTTTAGTAAGTAAAAAAAATACAATAAAATTCTTGTTGCAAAATTAATAAAATATAGCAAACACGGAAATATAACTTTTAAGTATTGACATTCTGCTTAGTTTAAGTAAAAAATTATCTTAAAAAGACTAAATTGTATAAATTAGAAACATTTTAGATTGGGCATTTTAATTTTTCCAGATCCCGGGATTTAAAATCGGAATTTGGGGGACAAACATACACCGGGATCCCGGATTAGGAAACCCTAACCGTATGCTTTATTCAAATAACTACCATAACCTCCTCCTTAGTCAAAAATGGCCATTTCAATCTACAGACAATAACAAAACATTATTTTTTAATCAATGTTACCCGTTATTATTACTGAGTCCCGAAAGAACAGGGAATTAATTTCGAGTTCCGGTTCTTTGATGGCTCGAAAAGAAACGGAAATTCCCCGTACCATCCCTGTTCTCTCGAGACCGGAATGTAGACTTTAAACCCTGGAGCTACGAAACAAGGAATCGGACTTTGAACGAATCTATGTTGATATAAAAATAAATCTTATTTTTACGTGGGAAGATGGCACATTTTTTTTGAAACACCTTGTAGAAACTTCTAATGGCAAACTCAGCGTGAGGCACCATAAGTATATTATTTATGAATATGTCATTAGTCATTAGTTTTATATTGTTTTTTTATATTGTTGACATAATGGTGAATGTTCTATATTGTTACTTTTAGATTAAAGCACAAAATATAGAGCTACGCAAAGATTATATTTTCTGATTAAATTATCACTATTACAGTTGGGGTGGAACATTTAGTGTTAACAGTAAAAGAAAACACTAATTCACCACAATACACCAAAACACTTTACTTTTTGTTAAAGTATCACTAAAAAAATCAACGAAATATCAAGTTTATTTTGATAATAATAATTAACGTTAAATACCATAATTTATTTATTTACTCTAAATTTATATTGTTTTTAATTAAACTGGTGTATTTGAATTTTTCCCAATGTAATGGATCATGTTTCCTACAAGTTTATTTGTTTGAACTCCGTTTTTATTTAAATCGAATGATTTGATTTTTCAATGTTTACTAATATCGCAAAATACCTAGCTATGTATTCTGTACATATACAGGGTGCTCCTTAATGATATGCTAATATTAAAAGGGGTGATTCTTGGTCCTATTCTAAGAGAAAAACTTCATATGAATGTATGTCCTAAACATCTTAATTTCTGAGATACAAAGTGGTACAATTTTCAAAAAAAACCTTTTTTTCCACAATAACTTTGATTTTATTACACATATTTTTATGAAACTTAATATACATATGGGTTTTATATTGAACATAGAAAAAAAGTGGGACACTACTGACTTCTCTTAAAATAAAAGTTATCTTCAGAATCTTTATTCACTTCCAAATATTTTTTATCTCTTGATTTTTTTCGTCCGACTCATAGTTTTTGCTTAAAAATTTTTATTTTATTTCAGAGTGTTAAAGCGCTGAAAATCTGACTCGGTGACTGTTATAAGAAAATCATTTCTGCATCGGCTGAAAGGAAATTAAGAAATAAAACATTTTATCTACAACCGTTTAGTTATAACGTTTTTACATCGCTATTTTTTTAGTATTTCAGTTACGTTATGAGATTCATAACACAACTAGTTGCTATAATAATGAAAAGCAACTACGAACATCTAAATATATTAACTTTTCCGGCAATAATAATTCCGTGGCACGTATTGCGGCAAGTTCTACATCTGAAGGGAGACTTTCGGAATCGCTCATCGTAATTTTTAAAATGATTTTTCTGGGCAAAAAGTGCTCGCGTTTACTTGACAGGGCAAACTGACTTTTCAGCATAAATGTGACAAATGTCATAGTTAAAGGTGGGCGACTAATAAACGAAAATTAAAACAGCATTTTCTTATTTTTCGGTTGTAGATAAAACGTTGTACATGACACGTGCGTTTAAACATGATTACAACACTCGTGTGATTATAACGACTCGGTCTACGACCTCTAATCACGTTCACACTCGTTGTTGTAATCATGTTCATAAACACACTTGTACTGAAAATAACTATTATTGCATATCAAAATATGCATTTTAATAACGTGTATCCTATATAACATTAGAGATATTTTGAAAAAAAATAGAAAATTTTACCACCCTGTATCTGAAAAGTTAAGATGTTTAGGACATAATATATTATGCATATGAAGTTTTTTTCTTAGAATAGGTCCAAGAGTCACCTTCTTAAATATTAACATGTAATTAAGAAATACCCTGTATAATCTAGGATTCTATGTTAATATATTTTTTTTTGTTTCAGACGGGTCCTTGTCGAATTCCAACATTCGGATCTCGGATACCTCAGATTTCGTCAAAACCCCAACCGGTACGGCCAACGTCATCTACGGCACCGTCTCCCGAAACCGACATCTCTGCGAAACACATCGGCAGGAAAGTTCACGTCGGCGACAAAGAGGGCATCCTGCGATACGTCGGCAGCGTCCATTTTAGTAAAGGCGTGTGGTGCGGCATCGAACTAACTAACGCGGTCGGTAAGAACGATGGCCTCGTTAACGGCGTGCGGTACTTTGTTTGTTCCAACCTCCGCGGGTTGATGGCGCCAATGACCAAAGTCGCGCTTGTCGAAGGTAGCTGCGAATCTTTGAACGAAGACAACGCGTCAGGACCGTACTCAATCCTTTGTTTGGAGTCGAAAGTGAAAAAAGTGCCCGCGAAAATAAATTCGGATAGGTATGACAATAAAGAAAAAGTCGACAAGGAAAATCAAAGTGTGCGGAAACGAAGTTTTGAAAACGAAAACAAATTTAGAGAAAACGATACGTACTATTTAGGAAACAAAACCAATTCAGTCGATAATTTGAATCACGTTTATCGTTTCGATGAAACTTTTAAGAAAAATTGTACTTTCGATAATGTTAACAGTGCTAAGTCTTCAGACGATCTAAGAAAATTATTTTTTAAAGAAAAAATTGCAAATAGAAATTACTCATACGCTAGTACTAGTTCAAATGAAAGTTTGCCCAATGATAACAAACGAAAACAGGAGCTACACAATCTTACACAATCAATCGAAAATATTATTCAATTACACAAAGTAGGAAACCAAACTTTCGATTTAAAAATATGTCAAAATCTAACTTACTCCTCAGAGAGTCTAAATAAACTTGAACACAACCTAACACATACAAAACCTACAAATTCACGTTATACAGTAACTACCAGCAGTGCGGTGAAACTAAAAAATCATGAGCCACGAGATGGAATCGACTGCAGCAATTTCGCACCAAATTCAAAAAAGCGAACCAACGAAACCTTTGGTGTAGAACCCAACATTCTTGAATCTCAATCTAGCGAGTCATGCAATGTCGATTCGGTTTCTTATACGCCTGAAACCTTGCCTTATTTGCCAATTAACAAATCTTGTGAAGATTTACTAAATGATTCAACTCTAGAGGTCAAAAGACGAAGAACTTCAAATCCAAAGTGCCATAAACCTGGAGGTACGGTGCTCAGGCATTCTCCTCTTGATAAACCAAATTCGTTACCACAACTACGGGGATCTTATCAAAACGCAACACCATGCAATTCTCTAAAAAATTTAACACAGTCAACACCAAAACGAAACGATTCGTTAGATGATTTAAGAAAATTACGGTATAGCGGAATATACCTGAATAACAGGGATTCTATTAATAATAAAGATGACGATAACAGCAAAAGAGACTCTTTGGAGCTTGAAGAGTCTTTAGGAATATTAACCCCTGATCAAATGGTTGATTTTGATAAAGCGAGATCGCCCAGTTTAGAAAATAATCCTTTTTTATCTACAAAATGTGTTACGAAGGAAATCAATAAAGGTGCATTCGATGTCTTAAATGTGTTAAATATCGACACGTCAAGAATAAAAGAAACCAAAGAAGAAGTGCAGAGTCCTAACATTACTAGTGTGACAGAATATAGCTTAGGACTCATTGACCCGGAACAACTACAATCCGTTACAATTCTTAAAACGGACACTACCATGAATCTTGAATTACCACTAGATTCGATAGTAAATAATTCAAAAGATTTTACTTTAACGCGTTGCGAGGAGACACCGTCTCCAGAAGAGTTACCATTAGATACCACTCCTATAGTAGAGTCAGAGCCCAAAAGCGATAACGCCACTAAGTCGAAAACGAGCAATAGCTTTGTCACGAGCATCACAAGCATCACTAGTTTAGATAACGGTTATCAAGGGGATGGAGAAATGTCACGGCCTGCTAGTAGAGGACCGGATAATTCGCCCTTAACTAGAAGACCGTACCCCAGACCACAACCGCGCAGGCCCGATCCGATGACAGATTCGGATTTCTACACAGAAAGCGACGTAGACAATCACGAAGATAATCAAATCAAAGGTGATCGTAGAGCTCAAGTAATTGACGGAACCCTATATGGTGTGGACCCACAAGCAGCTGCAGATATATATGTAAACAACAGGGAGAATATGGACTCTAGCGGAATATTTACAGATATTGAATCTGGGTTAAGGAACGAAGACGAAATTGAAAACGATCACGATAATGAAAATTCTTGTACAGTGCCTCCAGATGTTTCCCCTTCGGATAGCTCTAAAACCATATCAGGAAATAGTCAGAGTAACTTACAGGAAATTCTTCAACAAAATGTTTCGTTGAATGATACTAATGAAAGTCTAAATAAAACTGTAAAGGAGAATCCAAAGAAACGTACAGCTCCTAGTCCAGGAATTTCCAGTCCGTCCAGTTTGTCCTCTCCACGACATCATTCCAAAGACGAAAATGCTGCCAAAAAGTACAAGATGCCTAAGAGGGAGGTGGCATCTAAAGTAAAAGCGATGATTGGGCCTAGTCAGTCTCCTTCTGCTGAGAAAAAAGTTGTTAAGAAACCAGTGAATCGTTGGGATGCTGTGATGAACAAGATCTCAAAAAACGAACAGAATGAGACAAACTTGAAGGATATTAAGTCAAAGGTGTTTGATAACGTACATTTGAACAATTCTCCGAGTATACCGAGAAACGAGACGAGAAAAACTAACCAGAGGCCAGTAGTTAATCAAAACAATAAAACGTAAGTTATTTTCTTACTTATATTATACTAAACTTATTTATAGATTGTCAATGTAGCTTTAATAATTGTCTTCGAATAAACTGTATAGTTAGCAAAACTGTATTCGAATAATTGCCCGAAAACAAATAGCTCAAGGAAAATTGACCGAGAGTAATAAAATTTTAAAGAAAGTTGCCTAAAAGACAATAGTTGTTAGGTCATTGGCATTGACAGACCATTGTCATTGCTATCCCTGCCCATTTCGTTAAAATTGTATTTATTATGCTCCAGTATAAACACATAGAATGGCAGTCGAATTTTTAGTCAGTAAAACGTTTATTTTTTATTTTTTTTTTAATATGTTGGTTTGGGTTTTGTCAAATCGACTGTGTCCCATAAATGCCCTATATTAAAGCAATAGTTTACCAAAAATCGACATTGGTGAATTTTTTTCTGTCAATTGTAATTTGGTGATATTTCTTTACGGGTAACTATCTTTTCGGGTAATTTTCTTATCGATCAATTGTTTTCGGGTATTCTTCTTCGGGCAATTTTCCTAGATTCCTGCAAAACAATACATAGTAAAGGCAGCTTTTCATTCATTTTCACACTTTAATTGGTACCATATAAAGTACCTAGTGTTCATAATACAGGGTGGTCCGAACTGTATCCCGGAAACTTCGGCAGCATATTCTGCAGATAAAAATAAGTAAAAAAGTAATAGTATGTCCTAAAGTGCTTAGTTTCTGAGATACAGGGTGTAGAAGTATCATTTTGATTTCGATTTTTTCCAAATAATTTCTGAAGTAACGTGAATATTTGGATGAAAATTGGTTTCTGGGAGTTTTTTGACATGATAAATTTGATTTTGATGTCAATATGGCTCCTACTTGTATAAGGCGCCACCTACATATTTTTTTAACTGGTTTGAAAGGTAATAACTTTTCGCCCGTACCTGTATAAAACACCGAGTAAAAAAATATTCATTTACGACATATTTTACGTAAAAAAGGTCTCTTGGTAAAAATCGTTACGAGTAATGGTTCTCGAGATATTTGGAATCTAAATTATCAATACCTATCATCATTTACATAAATTAACATGTTGACTAAATATATAGTTATTAGACTGAAACATAGAACAGAAACATTTTTATCATAATTTTTTTGCCGAATAATTTATGAATAATTTAAAAAACAATATTTCCCAAATTTAATTTTTCATTCAATTAACTATCTACTCAACGTGTTTATTTTTTGTCAATAATGACATGTATTGACTATTTCCATTCTAAATATCTTGAGAACGGTTGCTCGTAGCTATTTTTACCAAAAGTTATTTTTTATGTAAAAAGTCAAGGAAATGTATATTTTTTCAGTCATTTAATTTTATACAGGTACGGACGAAAACTTATTATTCTTCAAAACTGTTAAACCACATGTAGGTGGCGCCCCCTACAAATAGGAGTCATTTTAACATCAAAATCAAATTTCCCATGCCAAAAAACTCTCAGACACCAATTTTCATCCATTATTGACGTTACTTCAGAAATTATTTGGAAAAAATCGAAATAAAAATGAAACTTCTACACCCTGTATCTCCCAAACTAAGCATTTTAGGACATATACATTTATACGAACTTTTTTACTTATTTTTATTTGCAGAATATGTTGTCGAAGTTTCCGGAATACAGTTCGGACCACCCTGTATAATTAACTAGTTATATTTTGTGTATCATGCCTACACAAATTATGTCGGAATTAATTATTTTTTTTATTTAACATTAACTTCGGTAATGTTAAATATATACTTAATTATATGGACACTAATAAGTTATTTTTTTAGCCTTATACTATTATCCTCTGTACAGGGTGTCCCATTTTAGTTGAAATCATACGGTATCTCCGTTATTCGTGAAGATAGAAGGGTGCGGTTTGCACAAACCTGTGCCATTTTTTTGTCAAACGGAAGATGCCGTAAACAAAAATTTCATAGCCCTCTTCGTTTCTGAACTACAGCGTCTTTTTGAAAATTTTGCAATTTGCGACACCCCCTGTATCTCTGTTATTATTAAAGGTACTGAGACGGTAAAAATTGTTTATTGTAGAACTTTTTACGTAGAATATAGTGGCGTAGTCTGTTATTGTACGAAAAGAATATTTTTAAAGATATGAACTAAAGTTATGCTTTCTTAAATGGGACACCCTATATATTTATAAATTATATCATCTGGCTTGCCATAAGCTTCTCAAAAATATATAACACTCTATATTTATTTTAACTATTTACTGCAATATTTAAAATACATCATTTTCTTATTAGTAGGCCGTGATAAATAACAAAATCAAAATGGAATTTACTAAAATAGACATACACATATTAAAACTTTATTTGGAATTTATATATTTTACTTTTGAACTGTTACCACTGAACTCTGATTATATATTTTCTCTTTTTTTATAACGGAATTTATTATAATGGGATGGGCTTGCAAATATCTAAAAGCTTGCATTATTAAAGCATTTTCTAGGTGTTCGACATCGTATTAGTTGCCACAATATATTTCATATTTCAAAAATTCCCAAAATCAGAAATCCAGAACGGATAAATCCGGGAATCAGGGAAGCCATCATATGGGTACACTGATTCCAATTCATTGATTTGAGAAATAATAATTTACCACAATTCTAATTTCTAATACTTTCGTAGTAAGTTAAGTTGCGAGGGGGAGCCCCGTCTTGCTGAAACTATATTTCCCGTAAATTAACTAAAGGAATATTTAACAGTTCCGATATGATATCTTCCAAGATTTACAAATAACGGTAGAGATTTAAGTTTCCCTAATATATAAAGAATTAATTAGTGGCTCTCAAAATAAAACAAGAGACAGATAGCAGTATACTTTTAATAATTCTTTAGTTACTTTTATTGTGATATGTGTTATCTGTGCTTTTATTATCAATCATGGCCTACTAATAAATATGATCTTTTAATATATTTTTTTTAAATATTGCATTAAATAGTGAAAATAAATCTAGAGTGTTATATATTTTTGAGAAGCTTATTGCAAGCCAGATCATATAATTTATAAATATACAGGGTGTTCCATTTAAGAAAACATAACTTTAGTTTATATCTTTAAAAATATTCTTTTTGTAGAATAATAGACTACGCCACTATATTCTACGTAAAAAGTTCTACAATAAACAGTTTTTATCGTCTCAGTACCTTTAACAATAACAGAGATACAGGGGGTGTCCCAAATTGCAAAATTTTCAAAAAGACTCTGTAGCTCAGAAACGAAGAGGGCTATGAAAATTTTGTTTATGGCATCTTCCGTTTGACAAAAAAGTGGCACAGGTTTGTGTAAACCGCACTCTTCTATCTTCACGAATAACGGAGATACCGTATGATTTCAACTAAAATGGGACACCCTGTACAGATTTCATTGTTAGTATTGTTTTCTTAAGCCGTAATATAAGATGTAGATACCAACCACAAAATGTCTGAAAATATTGGAAACTGTTGGCATGATGTAAAACTATTCATAATTTATTTTATTAAAATACCCTAAATTAATGCAGAAAACTCAAACAATAAAATTTAAACGTTAAACATTTATAAAAGCAAGCCAAAACTAAAAAAAACGCCAATAATATAATAATTCACAGTGCTCTTGTACACAACTGTTTAAGTACAGCCTTTTACTTTATCTCATGCATTTATATTATTTTAATTTTTCTGTAAACAACTATGGATACTCGCTTCAGTTATGTTAATTACTTCTTTTTAATCACTACTGCCCACCTCTGATTACGACATGCCAACAATAATAGATGGTTTCATATTGCTTCTGTTTATAAGAGAACAGAGTTAAAACAAAGCATGCACATTTTTATATGTTAAAAATAAGTTTATAATAAACATGCTTACAATTACTGTGTTAGTACTAACAGCATACAATTTTTACAGCCGAAGAATCAGGACTAGAACTACGCATAATTCTTCGCCGTTGAAAAAAGTGATAACTGGCAACGTCGAGAGCAGTATTCATAGTTCATTAAGTGACCTAAGTGCCTCAACAACACCGCCAAAAAAATCTCCAAGTAAGTTTTTATTTACATTTTACTTCAAAATTCCAAAAACCTACGATCTGAGATTTCGTTGAAATTTAATGAGCATTTGCAAAATTTTTAGGGTATTTAGAAAACTTAATACTTATGTTTCAAATAGAAACATAATTCAATATTATAACTGTACATAACTGATAAAAAATTTAACATTACTTAACATACCTATACCTTGAAGATCATTATTTATTTAAATATTTAAAACCTTCAATTTCTTTATTACAATCTCTTCAGAGTATTCAAAGTGCAAATCCGTATCCGTTTGATATGCATACGTACTGAGACTCTTTTTGCATAACAATGCACTTACATGCGCTCTGAGACTTTTAAATGCTAAACAGCGAGGCCTGGGCAATAAAAGATTGTATCAACAATAAGTAGTTTGTTTATAAATGAAAGTGTTATATTAATTCTTTAAATCGCCATTTACCAACTGTATATTTTATTTGAAATTTTGGTTTACCAATAAACGGCACGCTGACGAAAATAATAGTGTTAACAAATAAAATACCAAATTGCTTTGAGCGTAGTTTATTAATTTTTTAATTGATTTTATATATTGTTCCATATATTTTTTTTCTTTGTATATAAGGGCAGTTTAAGACGTCATAGTCTAAGAGCTGGCTACATAAAAATCTTATCATCGTTACATGGCTAATTTTTCTTGTGAAGTATCCTTTTGTGTAGCCACTATGAAATAGTCATGTCTGCCAGCGCGATCCCGGGGCTTAAAGCGGCGGCGGCCAATCGAAAGGGTGAAATTTTTGACACTAAAAATATTATAAGGCGCACGAGTTATAATTGTGAAAATAGCTTTTATTTATTATTAAGAAACGTGGACAATTGTTGCCAGACATTTTTCTCGTCGCTAAATACTGACAGACAACGTGAAAAAGGCATGAACTGTTTTCCAGGGGCCATAATTTTTTAAAAAAATTATGGCATACATGCATGCCGATTGGTAAAATGTCATACACAAAAGGACAGACAAAAAGATAGTGGCTAAATCAGCGACAGACAGTTATCAAAAATACGATATTAGGGTACGAACATAGTGGAGGCAGGTTTCTGCTTTCCGGCAACCAGCGCCGTCTCTGGGGACCTATTCTTGACCACTCGCATCTTCAAATATCGCTCGCATCTCGCATCTCCTAAAAAGCCATATAACAATACACAGATGCGTAATTTTGCGTATATGCATCACGTGTATTGTATATGGCTATTTCGGAGATGCGAGAAGGATTCGGAAGTAGATAATTAAGAGGAAATTTACCTGATTAACTAACCTAACCTAACCAAACCATATTCAAACGCCGCGCCCGCCTCGCCGGGGCCGCACATAGATGTATTTGATTTATAAACCTGGCCAAAAGTGATATTTTTTTATTTTAATTTTTTATCTTAACTGAATACAAATCTATAAATACTAAATGTAAGCATTTAATTAAGCAAGTTTATTAGTTATTAGCTTTTTTAAGTCGTAAGTTGACTATCAAATTAATAATATATTTCAGTTAAAAGTATGAATTATCTTGAGTGTATTCTGAATATTTCTAAGATTATAAAAATAGTGGAATTGTTTGTAGTGCTTTTTTGCAAATTGTTCATAATAACTGTCATGATGGATACAGAGCCAGCTTTGTTTGTTGGCTCTGTTCTGTTTTATGCCATATTTTTATTTTGAAACGTTTCCTTCTATTCTATTTTTTTATAATGTTTTATATTTAAAAAATCAGTGGCATTTTTATAAGGTGTAAGACTATTCGGCAATATTCCGCATGGAAATTAGTATCCGTTCAATGCTTAAAGTCTCCAGCATTGGAATATGCACAAAAATCTTGCCAATATTTGCCACTGCCAAAAAAAACATTGATTTAAATAGATTCTTAAAGGAAATAGTCTTTACCCTATTAACACCCATCCTCGCTCAAATATCGTCTATAATATACAAATTACTTTCTTGTTCTAGCATCCTCATCCAATTGCTTGGTTTTGCACAGAATGGCCCTATTTGATCGGTGGAAAGGGTTTCAGAGTAGAGGAAAAAATATTGTGTAGGAAAAACAAAATGGGGTTCCATATTAGCAACCTCTCCTCTAATTAATAATTAATATTACTAGCAAAAAAGCAAAAAAATCATAAAACATAATTTTGGCCAACTTTTAGTTCTTAATACCCCCTGTGCGCCGTCGGCGCGTGCAAAAGCAGAAATAAATAAATTTTCGTTCCGGTAAAAGCGAGAACGCCGATGAACGCTGGTTGACGGTGCCTGCCTGCTTTCACTGTGAACTAGCCGATTTGATAACACGCTTTAATTTTTCAAGGTTATAAGCGCGAGGCGGCGCGGCGCGGCGCTACTATGTAACCATATACAGGGTGTCCCAGAAATAAGTGCAAGTATTTTAACTTAACTGGTAGTATAGTTCACCCCAGAAACACGCCTATGAGGTTTTTTTTTCTAAATAATTTTTTTTAAAAATTCGGAATTTTTGAAAATATTTTTGGATTTTTTGCAATTTTTTTAGTTTTTATTTAAAAAAAATAATTTCTTGATAATATGGCAACATAGGTAGTAGATTAAATTTACAAGAAAGAAAATCCAGAAAAGATCCAGTGGTTCTCAAACAAATCTCGAAGTATTGGAAAGAATGTGTAAGGACCAAGAACTATTGACTACAATAAAACGACGGAAAGCAGCATATTTTGGTCATATTTTTCGAAATAACAAATATAGTTTCCTACAGCTGATCGTTGAGGGAAAGATTGAAGGACGACGAGGCATCGGGCGTAAACGGTTTTCCTGGTTGCGGAATTTGCGCCAGTGGTTTAATATAGGAGAGGCCAGTGCAATTATCCGTTTGGCTCAAGACAGGGAGGAATTCCAATTGATGGTCGCCAACCTCCGATGAGGAGAAGGCACATGAAGAAGAAGGTTCTCAAAATTTTAGCAAAAAAATATTTTTTTGGAAATTTTCAAAGTAAAATAACTCCATTATTTTGGACTTATTTGAAAAACGATAAAGAGAAAATATGTTTCTTTTATCGAGATCTACCACCCTTTAAAATACTTGCACTTATTTCTGGGATACCCTGTTTATAACAATACACGTGATGCGTATACGCAAAGTTGCGAACGATGTCAAGAATAGGTACCCAGATTGGCGCTGGCTACCAGTAAGCGGCAAACCTGCTTGCACTGTGTTCGCACACTTACTCTAGCGCTTTCAGAACGCTCGGCGCCTCATCCAATTAACTATAGATAAATCATGTATACGATTATATTATAAATATATTTTTTTATTATTTCATACATTTACTATTCTGTCTCACCGATATGTATCTGACTCATCGTACTGCAGATCCTCGCTCTCGCAAACGAGTCTTCCTCTGAGTCGATATCTGCACCGTAAAATTTTTGTAGACTTCGCGGCGAGCGTTTCCTGAAAACGCTTATACAGAATGAGTCTTAAATAAGTGTAAATACTTTTAGGGATAATATATTTCGACCCCAGGAACACGCCTATGAGTTTTCTTCGCAAAAAAAGATTTTGAAAATCGTGCATATTTATTAAAAATTTTCCTGTATATTTTAGAAAACTTTTTAGAAATGCATGTTCACCGCACCACCGTATAATTATTTCTTAATCTACCATGTTATGGCTTTACTCTATGGTTACGGCACTAAATGAATTGATGGAAATACAGAAAAAAAACAGGTGTGTCTTACAAAATTATTTAAAAATAAATCAATTTCTTTTTAAAATTTCACACTTGAATAACTCGGTTATTTTGAACTTGGAAAACGGTAAAGAGAAAATATGTTTCTTTCATCGAGATCTACCAGCTCCGAAAATTTTTGCACTTATTCAAGACACCCTGTAGAGAGTAATATCGCACTTTTGATAACTGTCAACCGCTGATTTTTTTGTCTTCCCTTTTGCATATGGATTTTTAAATAAATAAACATGACATTCCACCAATCGGCATGTATGCGATGATTTTTTGTCAAAATTTCATGCCTCTTGAATGAGTAATAATTTAAATAAATAAATTAAAGCTATTTAATATTTTTAGTATCAAAATGTCACCCTTTCGATTGGCCGCCCCCGCTATAAGCCCCGGGATCGCGCTGGCAGACATGACTGTTTCATAATGGCTACACATAAGGATACTTCACAAGAAAAATTAGCCATGTAATGATGATAAGATTTTTTATGTAGCCAGCTCTCCGTCTATCAGTAACTCTTTGTAAAAAAATTGTTTTGTGTCTCAACATAGTGTACTTTTAACTCGATACATTTAGTTCAGCCTTTTCCAATTTTTTATTTCCATTAGGTGTTTGGTTTAGTGATAACCCCTTGCGTTTCGACACAATTTTTACGGTTTAGCCATTTTTTTAAATTTGAAAACCAGAAATAGTGACAGGGAGGTAAATCTGGAGAGCATGGTGAATAGTGTAGTAGCGTTGAATTGGCCTTCTTGCTTATTTCCTTGCTAAGGAGTGGTCAATCATAGTCAGTGGTCCATATTGGGGTACCTATTCTATTCCATATTTAGGTGCCTTTATGTTCAATTTGTTTTTGAGAAAATGTTATATTTTAAATTAATATATCGTAGTCTATTTGTTAGTTAGTCTATTTGCTAGTTGACAACGGGTGAAAGAAGAAACCACCAAACTGCAGAAGACAGAGTTGTTCCTCAAGATACTGTTCTTACTTTCACATCTACTTTCTACAACTTGTCCAACTCAGTCTATGTATAGATTGGAACATTTGCACCTACTCTATTTGTTGGTTGGTAACCGGTGAAAGAACCAACCATCAAACTGCAGAAGGCCAACGAAGGCATCCAGGACTGGACAAAATAAGTATAGAATTAGAAATAATTATTTCAAGTCTATCCACGTTTTAGGAAATCGTAAAATAGAAAAAAGTATCTTTCAATTACGTCAGTAATTCTGAACGCATAATTGGAATGGAGAAAGCATACCTCAGTGACTTTTTCAATTTCTCGTGTAGTAACTTTAAATGTATAGGAAAGTAACCAACTATGGAATATCATTTAACTTAGTTTTGTGTTATATAAAAAAAGTATTGTAAATCAAAAATTTTTATTCTTAGTTATTATCAGTCATACAGTTGCACGTTGCACATAACTTAATAAATGTTTACGATTTCCTAACTTAATGTGGATAAACTTGAAATCATTATTTCTGATTCTACATCTATTTTGTCCAGTTCTGGATGCCATCGCTGGCCTTCTACAGTGTGATGGTTGTTTCTTTGACCGGTTGTCGAATAACAAATGGAAGGTATAAATTACAAAGTAGGTTACAAAGTAGGTGCCAATGTTGCAATCTATACATAGTCTAACTTGAACAAGTCACTTGTCACTTGTAGAGAGTAGATTTGAAAGTAAGAACAGTATTTTGAGGAACAAATGTTTTAACTTCTTTGAAACTTGAGTATTAGGCTTCTCAACAATTCGCTCTTCAACAATTAAAATAAAAAAAGTTAAATCGATGATAAAGATTGGCTTCCAGTTGTTCCTAAGTCGAGTAATGACAAAATAATAATTGGTTAATAAAATCGAAGAGATAAAATTATTAAGAAATTAAAATATTATAACCGCCATAACCAAGTGTCTAACGTTTTAATATTTCCACTACTGTAATTATCTATCTCAGACATAGCAATAAGGCAAAATGGCTAATAAAATTGGAATTATGACTACAATCATTAATAAAGTCATTATAAATACTATTTCATATCTAACATAATTATATTTTTATGATTAACAGAACCTATTTGTAGAATTTATTGTTCAATAAGTTGTTTCGTGTGGACGGACGTTTAAACTTGAACTTCGATGAGTTACGCCGTTAATGCTGTTGTCGCATTAACAATTAGGTTAAATATATGTATTGTTTATTATTTACCAGTGAAATACCGTCCTTGGAGTATTACAACATGCCTTTTGACTGGCCTTTCAGATAATAATCCAAAGGATAGGTTTAGTAACGTTGTGGTACATAAATAGGAAACCCACGCCGGACCAAACAATTTATTGTTATGAATTGTAACTCGTGCGATGACTGAGATTATAATGATTTATTACGTTCAAATGAGGAAGTTGCAGATTTTTAATTCTATTTTTTGGTTACGGCAAAATAAGTTGATTTGCTCTTAGTAATATATGCCATAAGTAAATTTTGTAAATTAGAAGTACCGTATATCGAATAAAAACGGCGTTTAGTTGGCTTGGAAATGACGATCGATGACATTTCCCATATAATTTTACATATAAAATGACAGCGATCTTCATTTCATAGCCATCGCTGACGTCGTTTTTATTCGATCATACGGTATTACTTGCTATTCATACTTGACACATTATTCCTAACATCAACCAGATCGAAGTTGAAAATAATACAAATATAAATTCAAAATGATGCTTAAGATCAGCATTTTATTGGTACTAAAAAATTGGTGCTAAAAAATGTAAAAACATACTTCATAACTTACGCTAAAACACTATCTGAAGGATTAAGCATTATTCAGGGTCCATCAGTTTCTGAGACTAACGACTATTAAAGTAGAGGTGGATTGTTAGCCAGAACGTGACACTAAACGTGCAAAGATTGTGTCTATTTTATTATGAGGCTGCAGACAATTTCACAGATGACATCAATAACCTGAAGACAAGACGAATGTGAGTTCATTATCTCCCTCAGTGTCTTGTCTCGAAGGCAAAATAGTCCTGACTATAAAACAAATTGATATGTATAGAGATTGGATATGGAGGATTGAAAAGATGCGCTGCCTTGGCCTCCCTCCCCAAAATAGGGCAGATGATCAAATGAATTCCACCCTATAACAAATAATTTGGACGACACCATGTAACACTATAATATGTGTGCACCAAACTGAAGCCCGGCCTACTGTAGTATGAGCATTCAAAGAAATGCGCCAAAATTTTTTAGAACAGGAAATAATTAAAAAGAGAGAAATATTCGATTTGTTGTATTGTCACTCTTTTTGACTAAATTCACTTTATTTATAACGACCACTTTTTCAAACAAAATTCCGTAAGGGATAATTCTCCTTACCCCTCCATACATACTCTCTTTAACCCTCCATACAGAAACCTTTCGACAGAATCGATTCCAGATATTATTCCATTATTAAGAATATCTACGATAGTGTACTTCCATTTTATATTAGATGATGACCTGAAAAATATCACTTGGCAAATGCGTGAGGCAAGGGGATACTATCTTTCCCAAGTTATTTACCGTGGCATTGGAAAATGTCTTTAGAAAACTAGATTGGGAAAATAGGGGTCTAAACATCGATGGTGTACACCTTAGCCAACTTAGTTTTGCAGACAATTAGTCTTGATGAGCACCGAGATTCAAGAACTGAACACCATGCTAAAGGAGCTAAATGACCAATTCCCAGAGAAAACAGGCCTTAAAATGAACTTGAATAAGAACAAGATAATGAGCAACAATAGCTACAACATTACCATATCTATAATGTTGAAAACGTACATACGTAATCTTGAAAACGTACATTATTTGGATTATGAAATAGGTCATATTTGATCAAACCTAAAGTAGTTGGTCAAATCTAAAGAAAAAAAACATAAGAGAGTTGTTTCCTGCTTTTGCTTAAGTGTGGTTTGAAATTATGCCAATTGCTCGAAAAACAGCCAAAACAACTACGAGTTGCACATTGATACGTAAAAAAACCAAAGTAATATATGACAGAATCCAGGCCGAAGGCCCTAGATAGTCATAATATAGCTACCAAGTGGAACTACAAGAAGTATGGGCCGACCAAAAACAACATGGATTGAGGATGTAGTGAGGATGGACCGAGAAACTCTGCGGTCACAGCAGTATTCTTGGAAGATTACTGAAGGATATTATTGCTGGACCATCAGACTATCGAAGTGACACCTATAGGCTGGAACTTGGCAAGAACTTTCTAGTCAGAATTCCAAACCAGAAAGGAGTGGGAGACTCACAAACTACTGAAGCAATTTGATATTGCGCTATTTATTGACGGATCCAAGATGGATTCAGGTGTAGGTTCGGGGTGTTCTTAAAGGGTCTTGACATCGCAAGGTCTTATCGGCTTCCGGATAGATCAAGTGTTTTCCAGGCAGAGATACTTGGACGGTCGACGAATGCTTGAGCGAGGGAGGAAAATGCAACCTTATGGGCGGAAAAGTGCAATAATTACTGACAGCCAAACAGCCATGTCGGCGCTGAACTCATCTACCAAATCCTTCAAAGTAGTAAAAAAAACGCACGACAATGTAGAATACTACATGGGAAGTAGGTATAATATAGCCTTGCTTTGGGTTCCAAGTCACAGGAACATCGAAGGGAAAGAACTGATGAACTTGCAAAGCGAGGATCGTGCCTTGAGCTAGATGCATCAGAGGAAGTTTTTACTCCCCTCAATACAACAAAAAAACCTTCAGAAATCGGGAGAGCTCATAACTAAGTCGCGTTATGCTTACGGAGGTATATACGGGACACTGGCCAATTGGCGAACATGCTTCACGAATGGGCATCCCTTTTAAGGAAGTTTGTCGAAGCTGAAAGGACACAAATGAAAGGGAAACGGTTCTGCATTTCCTGTGCCACTGTCCGACTTTGTATAGGACCCGATAAAAGACGTTGGATGCACTTCAACCAACCAACCAACTATAGATTGGGGCGAGTGATCTACAGACGAGTAAAACTGCGTCTTATTTGATTCTGCATTCATATTTTTGTATTACCATTGTATATTTTGCATCCGTTTTTTTTCGCACGGTTCAGTCGTCCTGCAAGAAAAAGTAAAAGTAAACGCTTCTTTGGCGACAATGACATTCAAAACGGACCTTTTCCAAGGACCAGCTATATCTTCCGCCACGCCGAGAAGACAAGACGGCCATGGACGCCCGTCCCGACGGCATTGTCAACCGGCGGCGGCGGGAAGGCCAAAGAGCCGATTCGTTCAAGTGGTCGACGTCGCCGTCGTCGGTACCGGCCGGCCGCGACGCCAGACGCCACTCTTCAGTCCGCCGACCGTCATCCGTGGTCGCGGTAGGTTGCGCGTCCGTCCGAAGCCGTCGCTGTTGTCACGTTGTGCGCGCGGATGTTGGATGCGTTGTCGACGCAGGGAGCTTTCGTCCCTATTGAACTATAATATAGAGGCCGGAATCGCGCGCCGTGTCGTCGCTCTCTGTCTGGAATAATTTTAGCAAATTTGTTTTGATAAGGATATAAACGTTTTGATGGGATTAACGAATTACGGGGAAGGTGTCCCGGAACAGGAAAAGGAGGAAGGCGTTAAGGTTTTTTTACGTTTGTTTACATAGAGACGGAACATATTTCTTTTGTGTTTTCCTCGAAATGTGATTTAAATTTACATTATTATAATAAAATTAACTTTTGGTGCAGTTTGTATAAAGTTAGTTAAACATATTATATTCATATTTAAATATGAAAGCGTTTAATATCCAAATCTGGACAAACGTTTACCTAAAACCCTTAAGTTCATCTATAAGTCAGTACGAGGATAGGGACCCCAATTAGATATGACATTTTCTAAATATTTACTGGTATACCTACCTTAAAATAATTCAAATTATAAGTCTTTTAAACACATTTTGTATTAATGCAAGATTATACAGGGTGAATTTTAAATGAAGAGAAATATTTTTAGGGGTAGTATATAGTATATTTCGACCCCAGAAACTCGTCTATGAGGATTTTTTCACGAAAAAGAAATCAAAATTTGAAAATTTAAAAAAAAATTGTATTTTTTTAGTTAAAAAAACATAATTTCTTGATAATATTGCAGTATAGGTAGTAGATTAAATTTACAAGAAAGAAAACCCAGAAAAGAATCAGTGATTCTCAAAATTTTACCAAATTTTTTTTTTAATCTTCAAAGTCTTAAAATAACTCGGTTGTTTTGGACTTATTTGAAAAACTGTGAAGGAAAATATATTTTTTTATAGAGATTTACCAGCCCTGAAAATATTTGCACTTATTTAAGACTCATCCTGTATATCCACCTTAAATTTAATAGAAATATCTACTGTACGATCAGAAAGTTTAATATCAAAAGAACTTTGACAACTTGACAGTTAAAAAGTTTTAATGTAATTTTCTACAATAATTGTTGATCTGTTATCATACAAACAATTGAAAAATAAATTTAGAAAAAATAAACGCCATATTAAGAATACAATATCCAATTTATGTCATATTTACATATAGGCAGACAGGTGGTATATACATTTTTTTCTGTAATATATGCACAGAAATTTGTTCACCATAATGTCTAGCCGCTATATATATTTTCTTATTACATATTTGATGGTACTTAAAACATTTAGTTCATTTCCTTGTTGAAGCACAAGAATAAGGACTGTTCTTTATTACTTGTTATGAAAAAAATACTTCTTTTTGTAATTAGTACCTTTAGACACAAATATTAATTAATATTGTATCTTAGTAATTACTAAGATCTATAAAAAAATGAAATTCATTTTTTATATCACCTGATGTAGAATTTTGACATCACAGGAGCTCCAACGACTTAACTAAAACGTTAGTTGTCACATAATTATCGATAATAAGAAACTAATTATTGACCAAACACGAGAAGAAAGATTATTGGCCAATCTAATCAATTCAAATAACATGACTATTTGAATTTATTTAGGCGTTAAAATGGGTCAAGCGTTTTCATAAAATTTTATATCCCTAGTCATGGGGGCCTTTCTTGACCGCCATTTTCTGCTGTTGGTCTCGAAGCGAGGGTTCTTTTTGCCAATGTGTTATCTTGTATCCCCCAACATGTCTATGTTGTCTATGATAGCCTTAACTAGCTATGCACTGATGAAAAGCTAATTAAACTGGCATATATTCTTTGAACACCTCGCCATTTACTGCACGAGGCCCATCTTATAGTGTCATTCTTCAAGACAATTCTAATTGTTTGGTCGCCTCTAGCTATTTTTATTTCTTGTCCCAGAAGATTATTAGACATCATCTTAACTTTATTAAATTTCACTGTCAACCAACTTTCCTTATTGAATTTTGCAGATCCCTTATCATATTAAAAATATTGTATACCTAATTAAAGAACATAATATCAATTGCTTTTCAACATAAATCTCAACATCCATACCCTTAGTCCATAACATAAATTGTACAATCTAATTCACCACAATACTCCAAAACACTTTAAATACTTTTGCACTGGACGCGCGTTTTACTAATCATGGTAGCATCATCAGCAGATGATGAGCAAGTTCATCAGCGGATGATGAGGTTTGAGTTCTGAGTTGTGAATTTTAATCATGTGGTGAAGATGCTAACATGGTTAGCGAAACGCGTGTTCAGTGCAAAAGTTCAGTGTTTTGATGTATTGTAGTGAATTAGTGTTTTATTTTACTGTTGTAACATCAAATGTTCCAACTCTCAACTGTAATCATAATTAAGTGTAACACACAAATAATTTATGATATATAAGAAACCGTTAAAAATTGACAAAGTGATGTACCTAGCAAAATAAAAGCACTGAAAATTGAAGATATATTTTTCTGTTGTAGAATTGAAGAATATTTGACATATTATTGTAGATGCAGCAATATATATTCGGTGCATTTTTTACTTTGACCAAAATACATTTCTTTGGAATTTTATTAGTAACAGAAAAATCTAACCTATTCAGTGTCCTATTCCCAGCCTATCTCAATAAAAGATATATTTGGAGATATATTGATATATACATATATATTTTATCCAGAAATTCACTGTGTAGTAACATATTTTCTGTAACATTTTTATTGGCATAATTCCCTGAAATCTTCTCTTTTCTCATTGCCAAAACCACATTTTTTACTCTCTATCCTCCTCCAGCTCTTTACATTCAAAGAGGATACGCGTTTCGCTCCATTTCTCTTCACAAGAGCATCAGCTGGATCGATGAAATCCTGTTTTCCTTGACAATTCAGTCTGTCGGCGACCGCTAGGCGGCGCGGATGTAGTTCCATCCAGGGTAGAAATCGAAGTTTTGAGTAGGCGGTTGGTTCATCTGGATATTTCCAGACGAAGGAAATGACTGCAGATGTTTATCGGTTATGGCATGGAGATCGGATTGGGTCCTGCGTTGGTTCGATGGAGGTAGAAATGTGCCAAAGAATTTATTTAGATAATATGTTGTTAGTTAGCTGTTTATATTGTACCATTTCCAATAGCTTTATCTGTATAGTTAAGTCTAGAAAACTATCTGAAACTAGAACGTTGTATTTTTTGGATTTTCACATTAGATTTAGTTAGTATTTGGGTTTGGTTTACTCCATTTTGTGTATTAGTTGTGTTTGCTAAAAGTATTTTAATCATGTTCAAATTTAAAATACACTGTCTATATCTTTTTTGCTACGTACCATTAGGCACTATTTTATTTCCTATTCATATCAAATATTTGACACTAAGTTCAATATTTGGATACACCAAATAAATAAACAACACACTAGAAATGAAACCAATGTTAAAAATCAAAATCTGGTCTTATGTCTTTCTTAAATATATCTTTTTACGATAAAACATTATGCCTGGTATAATAAATAAATAGAATTATATTTTCTATGGATAACCATATTTTGTTTTTAATTAATTTAGCTGAAAAGTAGAGAAAAATTATTTTTTTGTCTGGCCATGAGAAAGAACTATACAGACCCATATATATCTTCATTATACTGAACAATAACACAAATAAGCTAGTAACATACTGATTTACATATCGCCAATTTTAAGTATTATATACATACAGGGTAAATCTTAAATAAGTGTAAATATCTTTAGAGGTAGTATGTTTCGACCCCAGAAACACATCTATGAGTTTTTTTCAAGAAAAGAACTATTTTAATATTTTTGGATTTTTTTTAGTTTTTAGTTAAAAAACATAATTTGTTAATAATATGTCAACATAGGTAGTAGATTAAATTTACAAGAAAAAAAATTCAGAAAAGATCCACTTGTTTTCAAAATTTGAGCAATAATCATTTTTTTTTAATTTTTAAAGTAAATAACTGGATTATTTTGGAGTTCTAAGACAAAATAAAAAATATGTTTCATTTATAGAGATCTACCACCCCTGAAAGTATTAGTGTTGCCAATTTTCTGAAATAGTTTTTCCCATGAAGACAGTCAAAATTTCCGTTTTTTTTCTAAAAATTCCCCCAAATTTCTCAAATTGAATACAGTGTCGTCAACACAATATAGATATTATGTTTTTTACCTGAAAATATAATTTTTTTTCGCGCAAAAAACTCATAAGCGTGTTTCTGGGATCGAAATATACCATCCCTAGAAATACAGTATGATAAAAAACGGCATCCAGTTGGCTTTGAAATGACGATGGTTGATATACCCCATCTAATATTTCATATAAAATGACAGTGATCTTCATTTTCAAACTGTCGCTGACGACGTAAAAACTTATTGTTATTATTTATTTATTGTTAAGACTTATTTAAAATTCAACATGCACTCGAGGAGAGGGGGTACAAGAATAGTGTCTGATGACAACCGACAATGTGTATTTAGTTGCAGTCATGTTAGTTTGAATTTACTTTTTTTACGAATAATACATGAATTTAGAGTTTTCCACAAATATGGTGTTTTGGGTTAAAATTTCCCTTATTCCCTTTGGATCTCAAAATTTTCCACGAATCGGGAAATTTCCCACGAGTTGGCATCACTGCTCACCCTATAATATTTATGTTTAGAATTCGGGCCTTTAAATAAGTATAGGTATATAACACAAAGTTTCTAATTATATTTTCTATTTATTCATATTACAATTCTACAATGTATTCTAAAGAGAAATTTTCTATATTAGCCAATAAAAGAAAACAATAACTTAATAGTTATTGTATTTGTTTTTGTCTCACATTTTTCTGTCGTATAATTGCATTTGTGAAAGGATAGTAAATGGCCAAATAAATTTAGAACAAAATGAATACACTATCAATTAAAATTATCTATTTTCTGCAACAGAATTACGTTCAAGTCATTTGTTAAAACACGTAAGAGATGAGAGTTTGCATTAGACTGTAAATGTCAAATAAAAAGTGTAAGTAAAAGTTGTTATTAGTTCTGTGTAAAAGAACAGTACCTAACTAACTGTACTTAACATTTTAAGCGTCGTAAGTCTGTATTTTTATTAGATAAGTATGAGAAAACTTTAAACAACTAATTAGTGATGAAAAGGTAATATCTAAATATAGTACTCTTGCCACTATTGAATTAACAGTATATTGCGAATACTAATCAACGCTGTATAAATTTACTGGAACCTGTTTTAGACATAAATAAACAGTTTTCAATTTGCGTTTATTAAATGTTGTGGAAAAATCACGTTATCACTTCTGGCTGACCTCTCCAAATTAATTAGCCAAAAAGGGCAACGGGCAACTACATGCAAAAAATGTTTCTTAAATAGCTTAGTAATGTAATATACTAAATAAATTTAAAAATGGTTTGTAATAAAGTCAAATAGCTAACGTTCATACGTCGTGTTATTATAAAAATATATTTCATGGTTTTGGGTTTATGGGTTTGGCTTAATACTAAACGCCTAGTAAAATTGCCTTGTTTACATGCAACTATTTAATTGTCTATTTATTTGTGTCGTACCAGGTCTAGGTTAAACTAATTTTAACAGCATATTTTGTTCTGGCATGGTCTGATTCAATTCGCAGGAAGACATTAAATAATTAATATTAGGTATAGGAAGACGATATTGCACACTTTTTTTAACACACTCACACCATCATTTTCGCTTTCTTTTTTATCACTTTTTATGATTAAAGATTTCTAAAAAGAGTCTGCAGTGTGATTTTTAAAAGAGTAGTGCATACTTGAATTCTTATTGAACTACACTCACCGGCACGAAAAACGGACACCTTAAATTTTTGTCGTTTTAAAGTTAAGTTTATGTCTCTAGAGGAAAACAAAATGTTGATATTTTGGTGAAAGTTTGAAACACCCTGTGGAATATATTAACAAAGCAAGGAATTTAAAAATCAATTTATAATCTATGTACGTCTTTTATTGATAGTTTTGTTTTTAATTCATCTCAATAACTTTAATTTTATACGAGATATTCGATCTTGAATAAGACTATGCTGCAAGATTTACAGCAATTTTAGCATTGAAAGCATGCTTTGCTTTTGGGCCTTCATCACACTTAAAAGACACTTATAAAATAGTATTTATGGTTTTGTAATACCACTATCATTGAAAAGTCATATTATTGATTATTGGCGTTTACTTTAGCAGAGATGGTTTTAAGTTCTTAAGTATCGGCTATTGCTGCTTTAATTGATCATGGTAGAGATCCCTATTTGGACTTAAAACCATTTCTGCTAGAGTTACAGCCCAACAGACAATAATAAGACTATTTTTTCAAGACAGACATTACATAAATTATAAAGATTATTTTATAGGTCTGGTGACTAGGACCGAAAACAAAGGTATGGTTTTAATGTAAAAAATACGAAAAAATGTTAGTCTCTTCTTTAAAGGCGAATATCTCAAAAAAATAAAGCTATTGAGATGAACCAAAAACAAACTATGGAAACAAGATACCCTAGATGATAAAAAATGCTATTTTTTTTAAATTCCTTGCTTTGTTAACATGGTGTTTCAAGAAAGAAATATTAAAAATTCAAATAATTTAGTTTGGGTTTGGTTCCTATGTAATTTGATAAATAAATAAAGCTCTCTTTAGTTGTCAGTTTTGAGACAATATTTTTTAATTTTCTTTCATGTCGATTGCTGATTGAATTGGAGCCAGAAATGGCTCAAAACCAAATAAGTAAATTTCCAACAGATATTCAGGCTGATGCGACACAAACGCCATATCCAAACTACCTCCATTTAAATCCCGCATAATTTATGTAAAGGAATACAAAAATTTTAATTTTTCCATAGCAACTGTTAAAATTGCCTTATGTCTATCAAAAGTAGTAGATAAAATAGTACTTTAACCGCAAGGGTAGATTAAAGGCCGAGTTTCACTAGGCGATCAGGTCACAGTACGCTCATGGTCCGCTCACGGTCAAGATTTTTCGACAGTATTTACAATCTTCAATCAAACGTCGTTCAATTTCGTGTGGTCGCGAAGTTGTAAAACTGATTTTAAAAAATGTTTAAAAGCTTTTCGAATAGTGAATTGGCTGCTATTGCAATATGTTTGGATGAAGAAGAGTATGAAAATAAAAAGAAATGGAAGATATGGGTCCATGATATGTTAAAAAAAACCGAAGGTGAATTTTTCACTTTACATAAAGAACTTGTGGACGACGAAATTAAATTTTTTCAATACTTTTGTATGACGAAATGCGCATTTAATTATATTTTAAATAAAATTTCGTCGGACTTGATAAGAAAAAATACCACCTTTCGAGAATCTATCACACCACTGGAGAAATTGGGTTTGTTTAAGGTAAGAAAATAACTTATTTTAATAAATAAAATTATTGTTAAAAACCAAATTGAATACAAATCGGATTATAGGCACCTACAAAACCCTTTTATTTTTAATAATACCTATAAAGCTGGGAAATTATATTTGTTCTTCACACGAGAAATCTTCATAATATGACGCTGCTGAGGAAAGTGGGGTAGACGTAGTTACAGAACCATCAGTGTTTGTTTGAAGTGGTAATTTTTGGTATTCTCTTTGGGGCTGCTTGATTCTATTAAAACTAGGACCAGAAGTAGACTGAAAATCATGGAGAGAGTCTTGTTGGTGTCTTTGGAGACGCTCGATGCTATTAAAAGTCGACCGGAAGTGGATTGAGCAATATGGAAGGAGTCTTGTAGATGTCTTTGCGGCTGCTCGATGCAAATGAAACTGGAAGTGGATTGGAAATCATGGACGGAGTCTTGTTGGTATCTTTGGGGCTGCTCGATCGTATTAAAAGTATGACGGGAAGTGGAATTTGAAGCAGGTTGATCAGCACAGCCTCGATCATTATTAGGGCGGTCACGCATCCAAATATATTTGTCTTCAATATCGGACACATAATTAAATATTTGTTTTTTAGTCGTGTGAATATCGGCGGGTGAAAAATTACGCACCGTTGCCTTAATACTATCGAAAAATAGATCTAAATGATCTTTTTCTGTTTCTGATTATTCCGAATTTTTGCGTTCAACAATTCAATACAATTCGGCATTGTCACGAACTACCTCTATCATTTGTTCGTCCATTTTATATTGAAAATTTGAAAAACACATTCACAGGGACGAAAGTATTTACCCCAAACGCAGAATCAGAACAGAATTTGGCCGGCACCTGATCGCACTATATTCACACTGCCGTCCAGTCATCCGACAGTCAGGTCTCGATCTGTTCAAAATATTGTCTCCGAGAAATTCCGCGGTCAAAGAGCGTGAGCGTACCGTGAGCGGATTTGCAAATGTGGATGCTCCCGGCTCCGTATAAATTACATTGAATAATAAATTTTGACCGTGAGCGGACAGTGAGCGTACTGTGACTTGAGCGCCTAGTGGAAATCGGCCATAAATGATACTTCAAGAGCTAGGATAGGTTAAAAACTTTATTTCTTCTCGCACGTTTTTTAATTGCTTGTATTTTTGAAAATTTTTGTATTCCTTTTAATAAGTTATTCGGGATTTACATGGAAGTAGTTTGGATATGGCGTTTGTCGCCTCAGCCTGAATATCTGTTGGTAATTTACTTATTTCCTTTTGAGCAATTTCTGGCTCCAATTCAATCAGCAATCTACACCAAAGATAATTAAAATAATTAAAATATTGACTCAAAACTGACAACTAAAGAGACAGCTTTATTTATTTGTCAAATTACATAGAAACCAACGCCAACCCAGCATAATATTTTTTCTACTCGTAGTAAATTCCTTGAAATAATAATTTCTGAATATTTTTTAAAAAGTAACTCGCTATGGAAAAAAATATTGATTTATACACGACGCGACGATAAAATTGCACTATCGTCTCCCGAGATTAATTCACTAGCGATTTCATCGCTTGTGAATTAATCTTTTCGGTATAAAAAAATATAGTTGTATAAAAAATAACTAAAAATGGAAGCAATTGAAAAACGTGCGAGAAGAAATAAAGTTTTTAACGTATCCTCGCTGTTAAAGTATCATTTAATCTACCCTTGCGGTTAAAGTACTATTTTATCTACTATTTTTGATAGATATTGAAGGCAATTTAACAGTTGCTATGGAAAAAAATACACAATTCTTTAAATTATGTTTGAATATTTTAACTATTAAAATCAAAGTTTTTTTCTATAAAACAATATCATGTTAGTTTTTTCTTCATCTTACTTTCTGTATTCTCACCAAAAATTCCCATCTGCATACGTTACAATGCTTGAATGCACTGGTGCTAATATTAGAGCTGCCAGTTCTGTGAAACGCGTTATTGTTTCAGTTACAATTCTTTTATACGTTAATTACCTTGTGTACAGCATTAAGTAACGTTTTCTTCTTTTCTGGTTCTTGTTTCTTTTGTAATTGTGAGTAAAATCTTCGATCCGTATACACGACAGCCTATTAATATGCAATTTCTTGTTGGTATAAACGTGATGTTTTTCCTGTTTACTACGTGCATGATATATTTGAGATTCATGAAGATTAGAGAAAATTAATGCTATTACTATATTGAATCTGACTTTGCTGTTATTCAATACTTATTGAAAATATTTTTAAGAGAGCCCATATTTCTGTGCCAATGTAACGTGACACACACCATTATTTGACTGTTTTTTTTTCGAATAAAAATTACCTTTGAATTAAAAATACAGTATCAAAATTTATGTTTTCTAAAAAAGTGAAACTTCTTACTAACAGCCATTAAATTGAGTTTAGAGGCTATCGGTTCTTTCATAATAATTTTTAAACAAAATTGATATTACTGCAGTCGTGTTTTGTTATTCTTTAATTTAGGCTTTTACCATAGTAGAAGAGAACTATGCTTTTACATTCCTTCCTTTAGTATTGATTTAATAATTAAATATGTAGTTAAGACTGCTTTTCGATTATTATTTTAAATTTATTAATATATAATTAAAATATTTCAAATTTTCTTTGATATTATATACCGTATGATCGAGAAAAAAACGGCCTCCAGTTGGCTTAGAATTACGATCGATGACATCCCCCATATAATTTTACATGTAAAATGACAGCGATCTTCATTTCATAACCATCGCTGACGACGTTTTTTTTATCATACGGTATTTCTATGTATTATACACACTGATAGACATCAAAAATCGACGTTGTAGATTGAGAATTGCTTTGATAATTTAAATATGGCTATCCTATATAGTATAAACTTAAATGCACATAAATGTCACAAAATGTTAAATCTTTGATTGCTTATTCAGTTAACACTTTTACTGAAACAGTTTTAAATAGGTTAAATAACTAAGTATGCGTCTTATTTTTCCATCTGTTTGGTATTTTATTACTCGTTCTAGGTCCTTGTCCATCTTTGTTGACCTCTGGCAAAGGTTGATTTTATTAAACATATGCTGCAAAAGCCTACATATACCCTATTCTAATTACTCTACTAGCTACTAGTTTTTCAAACACATTGATTTAGAAATAATTTATTTCGCACAAATTAGCAAATTTTTATTTCTAGGACGTTGTCACCTACTCTCTATACGCAAAAAATGTTTAGCATTCGAACATACTATAAAGAAGGTTTTCATTAATTCATGAACATAATCTAGTAATCACCCACATTTTTTGTATAAGGAAGTTTTGGCAAGACAACGGCGCCAAGTTAATAGCATTCACTTAATTTTATGCATAAACCTATTTGCAAAAGAAAATAGACTGGTCGAAAAGCAGGATGTATACCTACCATTCGATAACTGTAATAATTATATTTTCTATTTTTATTTAAATTAAGTTGTTCAGATCTCATTGCATTTACGTCCTTGAACACTCTGTAATTGTGTGTTTCGCTGTCAACAAATCGTAGATAAGCTTTTAAACCAAACCTGGTAGCATTCATTTTATTATTAAGCTACACCTTTTGTTAATAATAAACACCAAATATACAATATAATAGTATATTGTTTTATTAGAGGTAAAAATGACACTTTTTGTGGCGAGGCTGTACGTTTGATTTGGTTTGGCTTGGTTCGACATACAGGCGAGCCACAAAAAGTCATTTTTACTCCGAATAGAACATGCTCTAGGCTCACCTCTATAACTTTTTTATTTTTTCAGATAAAACAACGAGATTTGGTATGTTGGTATATGACAGAAATTAGGATTGAATGACGTATTCAATTATATTTGGTCACTTCCGGTTTCACCGGAAATTACTACAACTTTTAATTTTTAAATGGCACTTTCGGTATTTTTTTACTTTATTCGATAGAAAATGACACTATGAATAGAATGACATATCATATATCAAGTTTTGACATTTTCACATATGGTTTATTTGAAATTGTAATATGCGGTTCATAACGACAAATTGACTCGAAATGCCAAGTGTGTGGTATCAAAATATTCGTAAAAAAATGCTTTTTCCAAATATGCTAATGAGCCACCTTCCATCTGAAAAAATTGAGATATGAATAAAAATACGATTTGGGCATCTTTTAGCCGGCCAGAACAAAACACTAAAAACATTAGACGATCAAATCTATTTTTCCAAGGCTACTTGATTAAAAATTAGTGTTTTTAACACAGCCATGGCACTCTAGATTGGAATTTAAAATACAATTTGTTTTTGAGCGAATATGTCAAAAGTTGACATATGATATGTCATCCGATTCAGAGTGTCATTTTCTATCGAATAAAGTAAAAATATACCGACGGTGCCATTTAAAAATCAAAAGTTGTTGTTGTATATTTCCGGTGAAACCGGAAGTAACCGAAAACAATTGAATATGTCAATCAATCCTAATTTTTGTCATATACTAATATACCAAAAATCGTTGTTTTATCTGAAAAAATAAAAAAGTTATAGGGGGTGAGCCACTTTTGAGACGCACCCGGTATATAAAAAAATTTAAAAGTAAAATCTTCTATGTAATGTTTTATCGAGAAACTATGGTTACGCTCGTTGAATTTGACACTTTGTCAGTTTAATAACACCAAATGATCGAAAAAAAAAACGGCGTCAGCGATGGCTATGAAATGAAGATCGCTGTTACTTTATATGTAAATTTATATGGGAAATGTCATTCGTCATTTCCCAGTCGATTAATGGATGCCGTTTTTTTTTTCGATGATACGGTATATTTTCGTACTTTTGTGTTTAGGCGTAAAAGTGGCTTAAAAAGACTTAAAATGATTTTTTTATATTGTCAATCACGTCGCAAAAATTAACATTTTTTGTGACGTTTGAAAAAAAATATATATTTTCTGATTTTTTTTATTTTCAACAAATGTAAATGTATTTACGTCTTCTTCATGTCTTCATATGGAAACTTAATCACATATTTCCTACTGTTTCACTTTAAAAATAGTACCATATGCGTCCCACACACGTTCCCATACCCGAGAAGATTGTAAAAGGAATTAAAACTACAATAAAAATACAGCCCATCCTGTTTGTTTAAATGAAAATCATAGAAGTTTGAAGTTCGTTTGACGAACTTTTTGTGAGAGTGTAGAACGGCAGATGAAAAGAGAATATTACCAGTGTTGCCATAACAAGTAACGTAAACAAATTTCTATTTTGCGATACTAAAATAACTTAAAAGCGGGTGTATTGAATTTAATTAACTAGTTTACGTGTAATTATAAACTTTGTTTTTTTCCGGCCGAGAAAATTTGTTGTTAGTTTTGTATATTTCCATAAAATCTACATTTTATTTGTATTCAATATGTCATGGTTTATTTTTTTTATTCAATTTTTTAGTATTTTGTATAAAAATAATTGTTCTTATACCGGGTGCGTCTCAAAAATATACCCCTATAACTATTTTATTTTTTCAGATAAAAAAAACTAGACTTGGTATGGTCACAGGTATATGACCTAAATTAGGAATGATTGACATATTCAACTGTTTTTGATCACTCCCTGTTTCACCGGAAATTACTAAAATTTTGATTTTTAAATGGCACCCTCGGTATTTTTTTACTTTATTCAACAGAAAATTACATTCTGAATAGAATGACATATCATATGTCAACTTTTGACATGCTCGCTTAATAAAAAATTGTATTTTAAATGTCAATCTAGAGTGCCATGGCTATGTTAAAAACACTATTTTTTAATCAAAGGGCCTTGGAAAAATAGGTTTGATCATCTAATGTTTTTAGTGTCTTGTCCTGGCCGGTTAAAAGATGCTCAAATCGTATTTTTAATCATATCTTAGCTTTTTCAAATGGAACCAGGGTGGCTCGTTAGCATATTTGGAAAAGCATTTTTTTACGAACAATTTGATACACTTGGTAATTCGAGTCAAATTTTCGTTATGAACCGCATGTTATAATTTCAAATAAACCATATGCGAAAACGTCAAAAGTTGTCATATGATATGTCATTCTATTCAGAGTGACATTTTCTATCGAATAAAGTAAAAAAATATCGAGGGTGCCATTTAAAAATTAAAAGTTGTAGTCATTTCCGGTGAAACAGGAAATGACTGAAAACAATTGAATACTTCAATCAATCCTAATTTATCTCATATACTAACATACCAAATCTCGTTTTTCTATCTGAAAAAATAAAAAAGTTGGGTGAGCCACTTTTGAGACGCACCCGGTATATTACTTTCTGATAGGACATATTTAAAGTTACGAATATATCGCTAATGCTATTGCAGAAAATTAAGTGATTTTCTATGTTAAAATTTTTAGCTAGACCTTCCTATTGCTACCATTCCTATACGTATTGGATAGAAAACGTCATTTACTAATAGGTTCCACTGATGAAATGTTGATTCTATTATAACTTTACTTGACACTGTATGAATGCTGAATGCTGGGTGACTGAATCTCTTCATGTTGACGGTATCTAATTTTCATGATAAATCTGATATCTGATAAATCATTGTACTTAAGTCATTGTATGTAACTGATTTTTATCGATAATTGCTTATTCTTATTTATTTTTTGTTATTGTTTGTTAAGTTTGTTAGTATAGGGCACATACTTTTGGATAGCTGTTAATTCAGTACAATAATATACCGGGTGGTGCATCGTCGTTGGAAACATAAGAAATCTTTCGAGTCAAATTTTCGTTATGAACCGCATGTTATAATTTCAAATAAACCATATGCGAAAATGTCAAAAGTTGACATATGATATGTCATTAATTCAGAGTGACATTTTCTATCGAATAAAATTAGAAAATACCGAGGGTGCCATTTAAAAATCAAAAGTTGTAGTCATTTCCGGTGAAACAGGAAGTGACCAAAAACAGTTGAATACTTCAATCAATCCTAATTTATCTTATATACTAACATACCAAATCTCGTTTTTCTATCTGAAAAAGTAAAAAAATTATAGGGGTGAGCCACTTTTGAGACGCACCCGGTATAAAATTACACTCGTATTGTTTTGTAAAAATGTATGCAATTTGTATCATTTAGTACTAATTATCATCATCATTCTCAGTTTATTCAACCATTTCCAATTATGGTGTAGTCTACGTCACATATTTAGATACTCTCTTTGTAGTAGGTTAGGCTTGGGGGTTCTATGCGGACCCATATGCTGCTAATTTCCTAATATCATGGTCCCATCTTGGGTTTGGTCTTCTTCTAACCTAACCTAACTAAACTGGTACTGAATCCAAAAGAGTTAAATATACAAAATCTGTTAACTGAAATCTCAACATTTACATTTTGGCGTCGGATTATTCAATCTTAAAAGAAAACAAGATAAATTGGCAACGTAGCTGTGAAACTGGAGCTGTCGTACACCTGTACCGGAACAAAAAAGAATAAAGAGAATAGAGAACACGAGCCTGACATAGTCTAAAATTACAAATAGACTTATACGCTATTAATCTCTAATGGTGCATAGGTGTTTTCGTTGTTATCTTTGCATCAGGTTTCACTTGTCAGAGTTGTGTCAGATCACTCTGTTAAAATCAGTTGGCTCTGGGTTGTAACGAATTACAAAGAAATTGTAAATATAAAACAGTATTAATTGTCCTGCTAATTCAAAAGACTTATTTTTGTTTTTGCTGTACTAATTCTAATGAATGGCCATAAACCATCTGGCCATCTTCACTTTCTTTAACATAAAATAAGCAATGCATAACATATTATAATGCAACTGAAGAGCACACGGGAAAAACGATGAGTGTCCAAAAAAATAAACATTAAACGTTCAGGAAAGTTTTTTTTTAATTATTACAGTATTATGCATTAAAACCCAATTAGCAAAAAACGCACTTTAGTCGTTTTTCCCGTGTGCTCTTCAAATGATCGTGAGTCGGTAGGCTGGTCATAAATAGGCTGTGGTTATATTGAAGGATTGTTTTAGTAAACAATTTGACTTTTGTAATTAATCTATCGATATTGATTAATTTGACCTTTGAATTATAAATAATGAAATAATCATCATTCTAGTTATCACATAAACAAATAAAAAACAATTTGACAAGTGTTAATTGTTTCTGTTGTTCAGCTGATATTTTTCTTATGTAAATTATGATAGCTCAGACAATACCTCTCTGTTATACACTCTTTAATGATTAGAATTGGCAATTTTTCTCTCTTTTGAATATTTTCCGCAACCCTTAACCAACCCTTTGAGTCACTTCAAAAAATCACCCTATTTTAGGGGAATATGAATCACAATGTTATGTAGGGAACGAGACCCTAGAGACATTATCTGCCCAAGTGAACCCTAATATACCTATCCAATATTTTATTCATGAAGAAACGTAATACAAGGGAGGTATTATGTAATAGATATATTTATGTATTCCCATGAATCACTCAACAGTATCTAGTAATTTAATTAGCCTAGAATTTTTAATTATTTTTATAATTTTGAAAATAATGCCATAATTTGTCTTCACTCTCTGGCAATAAATTTTAATAATAAAAATGTTCTTGCAATTTTTAGAATTCCCGACTTGTTACAATTACCCGAGGGGTGTCTCATTACTGGAATTACATGTACATTTTCTTGGCAGTCGCTGGCAGTCATTGGCAGTCTTATGGCAGCCGCCTATAATAATTACATGGCAGTCATAGGCAGTCTTCTTCATAGTCACTGGCAGTCGCTTATAAGTGGAAGGATATTTTGGCAGTACGTGTATATTTTTTACCCGAGTGAGACACCCCTCGCAATTACCTATGGAAAACAAAAAAAACATTCAAATTTCTTTAATATCTCTATTTAATTTTAGGATAGATCCTTTCGTAAATCCTTATAGAAATGATGAAATTCTCCATACAGAATCCGCTTTTTGTTTAGGGGATGTACCTTATTACTTTTACTTGCTTACTAATTTTTTACTTGAATTTTGACCCTTTTTTTCTGGGAACCACATTTTAGCACTTGAATTCAGAATAATATCATCTTCACCCGAAGAAGAAGATGTCGAAATATCCATGATTCTGGGACAATAGTTCTTGCTTAACTAGTGCAAAAGTACGTTGCTGCGGGCCTCGATGTGACCATCTGTGTGCGTGAGTCGGAGCGTAGCTTAGCGCAAGGGTCTAGGGTACTATGCTATGGGCGAGGGTCACTGGTCCCCGTTGTGTCCATACCCTAAGAGTAATGACCTATGCATGCGAAACCTGGACACTTGAAATGGACATTATAAGAAAACTACCGATCGCACACATCTGTGTGCGTGAGTCGGAGCGTGGCTTAGCGCAAGGGTCTAGGGTACTATGCTATGGGCGAGGGTCACTGGTCCCCGTTGTGTCCATACCCTAAGAGTAATGACCTATGCATGCGAAACCTGGACACTTGAAACGGACATTATAAGAAAACTACCGTTCGCACACATCTGTGTGCGTGAGTCGGAGCGTGGCTTAGCGCAAGGGTCTAGGGTACTATGCTATGGGCGAGAGTCACTGGTCCCCGTTGTGTCCATACCCTAAGAGTAATGACCTATGCATGCGAAACTTGGACACTTGAAACGGACATTATAAGAAAACTACCGGTCGCACAACGTTCAATGGAACGAAATATGCTGGGAACAACCAAAAAAGACCGTAAAAGAATAGAGTATATACGACAAAAGACCCAGGTAATAGATGGCCATCCACAGAATGAAATCCCTCAAATGGAAATGGGCAGGACATCTGGCAAGAAGGACAACAGATGAACCACAAAAATTACAGCATGGTACACACGAGGAATTAAGAGACCTAGAAGAAGACCAAACCTGAGATGGGACCATGATATTAGAAAATTAGCGGGGATAACTTGGGCCCGCACAGCCAACAATAGACAAAAGTGGGCCCAACTACAAAAAAAGTATCTAAATATGAGAGGGAGGCTACACCATAATTGAAAATGGTTGTTTAAGCTGAGAATGATGATGGTGATTGTAATTCTAGCGCAGTTCAATTTTAGTTAAAAGAGTAAATAATTAAGACTTCATTAATGATTCAATTTTGTACAGATACATATTGTTCAGTATGTTAACTGATAAATTGATCTTCTTGAATTGATAATATTGAAAATTGTGTATTAAATTTTATATTTTTAAGATTGAATTTAAAATATCAAACTACATGTTTGTTTCGACTTAACCGGAACCTAGTCATTAAACGTGTTTTATCATTGAAGTTAGTACGATCGCAAGGTAAATAAAGTTATGGTAGAGGTTCCTTTTTTATTGGACTACAAAAGCGAACTCGTGTGTTTATAAGAACGACGTTTATTTTTAGCGACATAAAACGAAGACATGCGATGTTGAGGTACGCAAGTAGCTGCGACATATGTACCAGGTCAATTTTATAAATAATTTGTGATGTAGAATATAAAGGATAAATTATGTTAAGTTAACGTGTAATATATAAACTCTTATAATAATCATAGTAAAAAATAACAAAGAGATATTTTAAATAACTTCCGAAATAAAAGTTAACAATTAAAATATACTTATACAATATAAAAAATTATACAGGAAATTAATTTTGAAATATGTAAATTAGCCGATGTAAATTAGGTTTGGAACCCCGCCATCTTTCACAATTGACAGTTTACGTCACTAACTATAATAGTTTATTTGTAATAATTCTCTACTGCAAATAATAAGTTCGTTCAACGGGACCGAGAACCGATCCTGGGACGGTAATTTCTAGTCGCCCACTTATTGTTTGAAAAGTTTGATCGTTTGTCAATATTAACAAATGAATTGATTGATAGGAAATTACCGTTCTAGGACGGTTCTCTCGTCCGGTTGGAACAAACATAATGTTCTCGGCAAATCAGTAACATACAACGCATCTTAGAATATAAATTCAACGGAAAATAGTGGAAAAATAGCATAGTTTTCCACTATATTATAACTAAGATCTTTGTCTTCGCAAGGTGTTTTTTAGTATGTAAAAATCGCACACTACCTGAACCTAACAACGTACAGGTGTCTTTTGAAGATTTTTTTTCCCTTGCAACAAAAAAAAAGAAAAAACTAAGATCTACTAAGATTGCTAAAAAAAACTGCATCGCAATCACTAGCAAAGCAAACCCAAAACGCCGATGAACTAGCTAGGCAACGATCATCGGCATTCTATCTTGGTCCAGAGCCAGTTCTAGGAATATCCAAATGTATGACACGTAGTGCACTAAAACTCTTGATCAGGGAAAAGCAGAATGCCCACTGAAGCAACAGGGGCATAGGCTTTGTCCAAGGACCTAGCTCTAAAACCACAAAGTAACTGCTAATGCTCAGCAGGAATAAAGTGCGGATTAAAACAGATCTCTTGACAGGGCATATGGCTGTCAAGTGTTATCTGAAGAAGCTCAACTCAAAGTTTGAAACACCCTGTAGAATATATTAAAAAAAAGCAAGGAATTTAAAAATTTATTTTATCATCTATATGTAACTCTTTTGTATGTATCATGTGTTTATTGTTTTAGTAATGTCACTGTCATTGAAAACTCGTATTATTATTATTGTTTATTGACGTTTATAATACTTTAGTAGAGATGGTTTTAAGTTCTGAAGTATCGGCTTTAATTGATATTGGTAGATATCAACTTTTGGACTTAAACTGTCCCAATAGACAATACTAATATGTATATGATGCTATAAGATCGCTAGAAACATGGGAAGGAGGCATTTCGATAAATGGCCAAAAAATAAATAATCTACGCTTTGCAGATGATACAGCACTACTCGCTGGCAGTCAAGAAGACTTAATCAATTTAGTAAATAGGGTAGAAAACGAAAGCAATCGGCTCTGTCTGGAACTAAATACACAAAAAACCAAAATCGTGATAGTTGATAGGCAACATAACAACCATCCAAATATAAGTTATATCGACCGCTTTGAATTCGTTAAGTCATACGTATACCTAGGATCACTATTGACAAATACAGGCATCGGAAGAAGAGGTGAAGCGTAGGTGCAATATGGCATAGGTAGCTGTTGGGAGACAGACCATGCAAGATCTGGAAAGACCGACAGATTTCAAGAGCCATCTAAAACCGGCTAGTCAACTGTTTGGTACTCCCAATATTGACGTATAGCTGCGAATCGTGGACTCTCAGGCAGGCGGAACGTAAGAAGATCGATGCTACCGAGATGTATTGTTATAGACGTATGGTCCGTATCCCATGGACTGAACGCCATATACAAACGTTTCTATTATAAATGAACTTAATATTACTAACAGGTCTTCCTGTAAAATCCGACTTAAACAAATAAAATATTTTGGACATATAATGAGGAAAAGTCCGGACAATATGGAAAGACTCATAATTCAAGACAAGATGGAGGGACGTAGACTACGTGGCCGCTCTCCAACTCGATGGATAGACCAGATCTCGACTAGCTGTAGCAAGCCAATGCACGATGTCATCGAGATGACCAAAGACAGAGGCGCATGGAGAAAAATCATCCATGATGTTACGCTGACCACTACACTCCCTAATGGGGGTCAGGACTGAAGAGAGATGATGTTTCAAGGAGAAGATGTCACATAAATCCAAAAACCATTATTTTATATGTCTGTCATCTAGGACTGAAAGCAAAGGTTTGGTTTTAATGTAAAAATAATAAAAAATGTTAGTGTCGTCTTCAAAAGCGAATATCTCAAAAAAAATAACACTATTGAGATGAACGAAAAAATAAACTATCCAGAAACGATATTCTAGATGATAAAATAATTTTTAAATTCCTTACTTTGTTAACGTACTCCACACGGTGTTTCAAACTTTCACCAAAATATCAACATTTTGTTTTTCCTCGTATAATTGACAGATGGAAACTTGGATGGAAAAAAAAAAATCAAATAATTTTGCTACAAATTGCTTAAAATATCGTCAAAATCAGTCCACTAGAACACAATATACAGTGTGGTCCGAATTGTATTCCGGAAACTTCGGCAGCATATTTTGCAGATTAAAATAAGTAAAAAAGTTAATAGGTAAAAGAGATATAGGGCGTAGAAATTTCATTTTTATTTCGATATTTTCTAAATAATTTAAGAAGTAATGTCAATATTTGTATGAAAATTGGTGTCTGGCAGTTTTTGGACATGAGAAATTTGATTTTTATGTCAATATGACTCCTACTTGTAGAGGGCGTCACCTGCTATGCTTTAACTGGTTTGAAGAGTAATAACTTTTCATCCATACCTGTATAAAACTACTGGGTAAAAAAAAATATATTTATAACTTTTTTTACATAAAAAAGGTCTCTTGGTAAAAATCGCTACGGGTAATGGTTCTCGAGATATTTGAAATTGAAATTATCAATACCTGTCATCATTGACAAATTAAACATGTTGACCAAATAGTTATTAGACTGAAATCTTAAATTTGAAATCTTTTTGTGCCAAAAGTTCAACAGAAACTGTTTAATCATCATTTTTTCGCAGAAAAAATTATGATTAATTTAAAAAAAAACATGTATTATTTCAGTCAAATAACTCTATTCAACGTGTGCTTATTTTTTGTCAATAATGACATGTATTGACTATTTCTATTTTAAATAGGTTGCTCGTAGCGATTTTTACCGAGAGGTATTTTTTACGTAAAAAGTCATGGAAATGTATATTTTTTTAGTCAGTAGTTTTATACAGGTACCGTCGAAAAGTTATTACTCTTCAAAACAGTCAAAATGCATGTAGGTGGCGCCCCCTACAGAGTGAGAGAGTCATTATTGACATCAAAAATCAAATTTCTCGTATCACAAAACTTCCAGACACCAATTTTTATCCAGATATTGACGTTAACTTCAGGAAGGAAATTATTTAGAAAAAATTCGAAAAAAAATGAAACTTCTACACCCTGATATCTCCGAAACTAGCATTTTACAAGAACATACATTTATACGGACTTTTTTACTTATTTTTTTATCTGCAGAATATACTTGCTAGATTCCGGAATACAGTTCGGACCAAAAAACCTGTAAATATTAAAACTTTAAAATATGTTATGAAAACTTTTAAAGGTTCGCCCCTTTTTCGTCCGCCAGGGAGTGTCAATTATAAACTTATTGAATAAAGACAGTTTTTCATTAATGCATTTTAACAAGAAGAGAAAAAGTTTGCACAATATTATAGATACCCGTTTTAATTTATATTATTTTTTTTTATCTATTACTACTTTAACTCTAAATGCGTTCGATCTAACAACTTAACCTCATTAAATATTACATTACACCAATTTTCGAATACTTTTAGAAATGGGGTTGGCAGGTCCGGGATCATGATCTGGGAAATCGATGAAATTGTATCCGCGGGTTATTTCCAGTGGGGGAAAAACTTAATTCGCGATATGCTTTGTGTGTGGTAAATTTATTTTCTGATACTAATAAACGTCGTAAAGTTATTTAAAACAGTTATATTACGAAATATGTAACGGATAAATTAAAATTGTACCATATTTTTCGTTATGATCTTATCAGTATGGAGAAATATGTAGGTATAAAATCAGTAAATGTTACTTAATATAATTAAAAAAAAAAAAAAAAAAAATTTTTCAAAAATATATAGAATTATAAATTAAAAAATAAAAAAAAAAAAAAATACGAAAATAAAAAATTTTGACTTAATTTAGTATGTCGATGAAATAATAAGTAGTATTTCTAAATAATCAATTGTCGTTCTGAAAATATAGAAAACTTTATGTTGTTAGGATGAAGTAACTTTAGAATAAAGATATTACGTTGCTTTTGCAGGGCGGATTTACCATCCGTATTAATTAAAACCCAACAATCATATACACTTTGTCATGAGTTTCAATATCGAAGAGATAGCATTCAATGTACACTAGAAATAGATACGTATAATTTATAGCCAATACCAAAAGAAGTAAATAAAACTAAGCATCGGCAACATACCTTACTCAAGGGTTATGTTTAAAGACCTAATTGTGACACATAACTGTTTTCCATTTGTTCAGTAGTGTTAAATAATAAGGCTCAACTCAAAGATTCTCACACAATTTTGCCCATTTACTGGATAGCACCATTATAAAGTTTTCTATACTATAGTGGACCCTCCTTTAGTGTATCCAAATAGCCATAATATATAATATTAATCAATAAGCTCACAAATTCATCAAATCGACAAACGTTACTGATTTTGACTGTTCTTATCTATGTGTTTGTGAGAAACATTAGAGTTATAGTAGCGTATGATAAAAAAAAACGTGCGGTCTAAGTAACAGAATAGAGAGGCTAATATGACGGTAATGTAATAGTGAAAATCGCTGTCATTTATATGAGTTTAAAAGAGTATTAATAATCGTCAAATCCCGGATGTCACCCTCATTCTAAAGCCAACTGGACGCCGTTTTTTTTCGTCATACGTATATAATATCAAAAGAAAATTTGAAAATTTTAATTATATATTAATTAATTTTAAAATAATAGTCGAAAAAGCAGTCTTAACTTAGCACTATCTACATATATTTAAATCAAATACTAAAGAAAGGAAGGTAAAAGCATAGTTCTCTTCTACTATGGTTAAAAGCCTAAAATTAAAGAATAACAAAACACGACTGCAGTAATATCAATTTTGTTTAAAAATTGTTATGAACGAACGATAGCCTCTAAACTCAATTTAATGGTGTTAGTAAGAAGTTTCACTTTTTTAGAGAAAAACATTTTTTTTTTTTAATTTTTTGGCTATTTTAATTTACAAAGTTTTTTTTTTTTTTAAACTTTAAAAGTTTACTCTGCTTTCGTATTTTGATAACCTCGTTAGTGATAATATTAATTTAAAAAATGCATTAATTATATAAATCTAAAAATTTAAAAAAAAAAAAAAAAAACTATTAAAAATATATTTTTTTTATATAGCGTATCTTATAAAAAGTATTTTTCAATTAATAGTCATATTGAATAACTCAGTCAATCCAGTTCTAAGATTCAATAGAGTAATAGCGTTAATTTTCTCTAATCTTCTCAATACCCAAATACTCAAATTTATATCTTTTGCATTGTATTAAACTAGTTGTAAACTACACTGTCCTTGAGCGTTTTTGTAAATTTACCTAATTTTAGCAACAAATAAAATTGCATTTAGTTAAATAGCTGTTCGATGGTGTGTATTTACACGAGAATCGACATAGTATAATTCGACTGCCACGATACACAAAGAAAACCCACAAGAGACACCAGAAAAGAAGAAAACCGGGACCGCCTACTTTAATTGGCTGTGTACTACAAAAGGAATTATTAGATTAACGTAGTAAAAGAAGTCTGGACACTTGATGGTGAACATTAGTAAACGCGTTTCACAGAACTGGCAGCTCTAATATTAGCATCAGCGCATTTCCATGCATTACCTTAAATGTTAACGATAGATTGCCCAGATAGGGGAACTTCTGTTGTGTCACCCGAATACAATAGTGACCAAGTAAGCATGAAGGAATATCAAAATACTAACATTTGATATTGTTTAATATTAAAGTGAAAAAAAATTTTTTTTTTACTTATATTTTTAATAGTGTTAAATAATACTTTACAAACAGTAAATTATAAAAGAATTGTTTTATTTTTTTTTTAATATCAAATTAATTAGTCAGTGGTGTCTAAAGTAGACATAGCTATACTCTATCAAATTATATAGTAGATAAAATAGTATATTAATACACCAGCCAAGATTCTCTTTTCCGCCC